>NW_027473742.1:120503-160509 GCF_050947335.1 Megachile rotundata | reverse complement strand
ACGAGAATTACTATACTCACTACTCTTAGTATTATCAATCCAACTCATATTATTAGCCATATTATGCTTATATTATCGATAGAACGACAATTACTATACTTGTTACTGTTATTATTATCAATCTGACTCATATTATTACCCATATTATGCTTAAATGATCGATGGAACGACAATTACTATACTTATTACTCTTATAATTATCAATCTAACTCATATTGTTAGCCATATTATGCTTATATGATCGATAGAACGACAAATACTATACTTACTACTCTTATTATTATCAATCTAACTCATATTATTAACCATATTATGCAGATATGATCGATAGAACTTCAATTACTATACTCATTAGTCTTATTATTATCAATCTAACTCATATTATTAGCCATATTATGCTTAAATGATCGATAGAACTACAATTACTATACTCACTACTCTTATTATTATCAATCTAACTCATATTATTAGCCATATTATGCTTATATGATCGATAGAATGAGAATTACTATACTCACTACTCTTAGTATTATCACTCTAACTCATATTATTAGCCTTATTATGCTTATATGATCGATAGAACGACAATTACTGTAGTTATTACTCTTATTATTATCAATCTAACTCATATTATTAGCCATATTATGCATATATGTTCGATAGAACGAGAATTACTATACTCACCACTCTTAGTATTATCAATCTAACTCATATTATTAGCCATATTATGGTTATATTATCGATAGAACGACAATTACTATACTTATTACTGTTATTATTATCAATCTGACTCATATTATTACCCATATTATGCTTAAATGATCGATAGAACGACAATTACTATACTCATTACTCTTATTATTATCAATCTAACTCATATTATTAGCTATATTATGCATATATGATCGATAGAACGAGAATTACTATACTCACTACTCTTAGTATTATCAATCTAAATCATATTATTAGCCATATTATGGTTATATTCTCGATAGAACGACAATTACTATACTTATTACTGTTATTATTATCAATCTAACTCATATTATTAGCCATATTATGCTTAAATGATCGATAGATCTACAATTACTATACTCATTACTCTTATTATTATCAATCTGACTCATATTATTAGCCATATTATGCTTATATGATCGATAGAACGAGAATTACTATACTCACTACTCTTAGTATTATCAATCTAACTCATATTATTAGCCATATTATGGTTATATGATCGATAGAACGACAATTACTATACTTATTACTCTTATTATTATCAATCTAACTCATATTATTAGCCATATTATGCTTATATGATCGATAGAACGAGAACTACTATACTCACTACTCTTAGTATTATCAATCTAACTCATATTATTAGCAATATTATGCTTATATTATCGATAGAACGACATTTACTATACTTATTACTGTTATTATTATCAATCTGACTCATATTATTACCCATATTATGCTTAAATGATCGATAGAACGACAATTACTATACTTATTACTGTTATTATTATCAATCTAACTCATATTATTAACCATATTATGCAGATATGATCGATAGAACTTCAATTACTATACTCATTAGTCTTATTATTATCAATCTAACTCATATTATTAGCCATATTATGCTTAAATGATCGATAGAACTACAATTACTATACTCATTACTCTTATTATTATCAATCTAACTCATATTATTAGCCATATTATGCTTATATGATCGATAGAATGAGAATTACTATACTCACTACTCTTAGTATTATCACTCTAACTCATATTATTAGCCTTATTATGCTTATATGATCGATAGAACGACAATTACTGTAGTTATTATTCTTATTATTATCAATCTAACTCATATTATTAGCCATATTATGCATATATGTTCGATAGAACGAGAATTACTATACTCACTACTCTTAGTATTATCAATCTAACTCATATTATTAGCCATATTATGGTTATATTATCGATAGAACGACAATTACTATACTTATTACTGTTATTATTATCAATCTGACTCATATTATTACCCATATTATGCTTAAATGATCGATAGAACGACAATTACTATACTCATTACTCTTATTATTATCAATCTAACTCATATTATTAGCCATATTATGCATATATGATCGATAGAACGAGAATTACTATACTCACTACTCTTAGTATTATCAATCTAAATCATATTATTAGCCATATTATGGTTATATTCTCGATAGAACGACAATTACTATACTTATTACTGTTATTATTATCAATCTAACTCATATTATTAGCCATATTATGCTTAAATGATCGATAGATCTACAATTACTATACTCATTACTCTTATTATTATCAATCTAACTCATATTATTAGCCATATTATGCTTATATGATCGATAGAACGAGAATTACTATACTCACTACTCTTAGTATTATCAATCTAACTCATATTATTAGCCATATTATGCTTATATGATCGATAGAACGACAATTACTATACTTATTACTCTTATTATTATCAATCTAACTCATATTATTAGCCATATTATGCTTATATGATCGATAGAACGAGAACTACTATACTCACTACTCTTAGTATTATCAATCTAACTCATATTATTAGCAATATTATGCTTATATTATCGATAGAACGACATTTACTATACTTATTACTGTTATTATTATCAATCTGACTCATATTATTACCCATATTATGCTTAAATGATCGATAGAACGACAATTACTATACTTATTACTGTTATTATTATCAATCTAACTCATATTATTAGCCTTATTATGCTTATATGATCGATAGAACGACAATTACTGTAGTTGTTACTCTTATTATTATCAATCTAACTCATATTATTAGCCATATTATGCTTATATGATCGATAGAACGAGAATTACTATACTCACTACTCTTAGTATTATCAATCTAACTCATATTATTAGCCATATTATGGTTATATTATCGATAGAATGACAATTACTATACTTATTACTGTTATTATTATCAATCTAACTCATATTATTAGCCATATTATGCTTAAATGATCGATAGAATGAGAATTACCATACTCACTACTCTTAGTATTATCACTCTAACTCATATTATTAGCCATATTATGCTTATATGATCGAGAGAACGACAATTACTATACTTATTACTCTTATTATTATCAATCTAACTCATATTATTAGCCTTATTATGCTTATATGATCGATAGAACGACAATTACTGTAGTTATTACTCTTATTATTATCAATCTAACTCATATTATTAGCCATATTATGCTTATATGATCGATAGAACGAGAATTACTATACTCACTACTCTTAGTATTATCAATCTAACTCATATTATTAGCCATATTATGCTTATATGATCGATAGAACGACAATTACGATACTTATCACTCTTATTATTATCAATCTAACTCATATTATTAGCCATATTATGCTTATATGATCGATAGAACGAGAATTACTATACTCACTACTCTTAGTATTATCAATCCAACTCATATTATTAGCCATATTATGCTTATATTATCGATAGAACGACAATTACTATACTTGTTACTGTTATTATTATCAATCTAACTCATATTATTAGCCATATTATGCTTATATGATCGATAGAATGAGAATTACTATACTCACTACTCTTAGTGTTATCACTCTAACTCATATTATTAGCATTATTATGCTTATATGATCGATAGAACGACAATTACTGTAGTTATTACTCCTATTATTATCAATCTAACTCATATTATTAGCCATATTATGCTTATATGATCGATAGAACGAGAATTACTATACTCACTACTCTTAGTATTATCAATCTAACTCATATTACTAGCCATATTATGGTTATATTATCGATAGAACGACAATTACTATACTTATTACTGTTATTATTATCAATCTGACTCATATTATTACCCATATTATGCTTACATGATCGATAGAACGACAAATACTATACTTATTACTCTTATTATTATCAATCTAACTCATATTATTAGCCATATTATGCTTATATGATCGATAGAACGAGAATTACTATACTCACTACTCTTAGTATTATCAATCTAACTCATATTACTAGCCATATTATGGTTATATTATCGATAGAACGACAATTACTATACTTATTACTGTTATTATTATCAATCTAACTCATATTATTAGCCATATTATGCTTAAATGATCGATAGAACTACAATTACTATACTCATTACTCTTATTATTATTAATCTAACTCATATTATTAGCCATATTATGCTTATATGATCGATAGAACGAGAATTACTATACTCACTACTCTTAGTATTATCAATCTAACTCATATTATTAGCCATATTATGCTTATATGATCGATAGAACGACAATTACGATACTTATCACTCTTAGTATTATCAATCTAACTCATATTACTAGCCATATTATGGTTATATTATCGATAGAAGGACAATTACTATACTTATTACTGTTATTATTATCAATCTAACTCATATTATTAGCCATATTATGCTTAAATGATCGATAGAACTACAATTACTATACTCATTACTCTTATTATTATCAATCTAACTCATATTATTAGCCATATTATGCTTATATGATCGATAGAACGAGAATTACTATACTCACTACTCTTAGTATTATCACTCTAACTCATATTATTAGCCTTATTATGCTTATATGATCGATAGAACGACAATTACTGTAGTTATTACTCTTATTATTATCAATCTAACTCATATTATTAGCCATATTATGCATATATGTTCGATAGAACGAGAATTACTATACTCACTACTCTTAGTATTATCAATCTAACTCATATTATTAGCCATATTATGGTTATATTATCGATAGAACGACAATTACTATACTTATTACTGTTATTATTATCAATCTATCTCATATTATTAGCCATATTATGCTTAAATGATCGATAGATCTACAATTACTATACTCATTACTCTTATTATTATCAATCTAACTCATATTATTAGCCATATTATGCTTATATGATCGATAGAACGAGAACTACTATACTCACTACTCTTAGTATTATCAATCTAACTCATATTATTAGCAATATTATGCTTATATTATCGATAGAACGACATTTACTATACTTATTACTGTTATTATTATCAATCTGACTCATATTATTACCCATATTATGCTTAAATGATCGATAGAACGACAATTACTATACTTATTACTGTTATTATTATCAATCTAACTCATATTATTAGCCTTATTATGCTTATATGATCGATAGAACGACAATTACTGTAGTTGTTACTCTTATTATTATCAATCTAACTCATATTATTAGCCATATTATGCTTATATAATCGATAGAACGAGAATTACTATACTCACTACTCTTAGTATTATCAATCTAACTCATATTACTAGCCATATTATGGTTATATTATCGATAGAACGACAATTACTATACTTATTACTGTTATTATTATCAATCTAACTCATATTATTAGCCATATTATGCTTAAATGATCGATAGAACTACAATTACTATACTCATTACTCTTATTATTATTAATCTAACTCATATTATTAGCCATATTATGCTTATATGATCGATAGAACGAGAATTACTATACTCACTACTCTTAGTATTATCAATCTAACTCATATTATTAGCCATATTATGCTTATATGATCGATAGAACGACAATTACGATACTTATCACTCTTATTATTATCAATCTAACTCATATTATTAGCCATATTATGCTTATATGATCGATAGAACGAGAATTACTATACTCACTACTCTTAGTATTATCAATCTAACTCATATTATTAGCCATATTATGCTTATATTATCGATAGAACGACAATTACTATACTTATTACTGTTATTATTATCAATCTAACTCATATTATTAGCCATATTATGCTTATATTATCGATAGAACGACATTTACTATACTTATTACTGTTATTATTATCAATCTGACTCATATTATTACCCATATTATGCTTAAATGATCGATAGAACGACAATTACTATACTTATTACTGTTATTATTATCAATCTAACTCATATTATTAGCCTTATTATGCTTATATGATCGATAGAACGACAATTACTGTAGTTGTTACTCTTATTATTATCAATCTAACTCATATTATTAGCCATATTATGCTTATATGATCGATAGAACGAGAATTACTATACTCACTACTCTTAGTATTATCAATCTAACTCATATTATTAGCCATATTATGGTTATATTATCGATAGAATGACAATTACTATACTTATTACTGTTATTATTATCAATCTAACTCATATTATTAGCCATATTATGCTTAAATGATCGATAGAATGAGAATTACCATACTCACTACTCTTAGTATTATCACTCTAACTCATATTATTAGCCATATTATGCTTATATGATCGAGAGAACGACAATTACTATACTTATTACTCTTATTATTATCAATCTAACTCATATTATTAGCCTTATTATGCTTATATGATCGATAGAACGACAATTACTGTAGTTATTACTCTTATTATTATCAATCTAACTCATATTATTAGCCATATTATGCTTATATGATCGATAGAACGAGAATTACTATACTCACTACTCTTAGTATTATCAATCTAACTCATATTATTAGCCATATTATGCTTATATTATCGATAGAACGACAATTACGATACTTATTACTGTTATTATTATCAATCTAACTCATATTATTAGCCATATTATGCTTATATGATCGATAGAACGAGAATTACTATACTCACTACTCTTAGTATTATCAATCTAACTCATATTATTAGCCATATTATGCTTATATGATCGATAGAACGACAATTACTATACTTATTACTCTTATTATTATGAATCTAACTCATATTATTAACCATATTATGCCGATATGATCGATAGAACTACAATTACTATACTCATTACTCATATTATTATCAATCTAACTCATATTATTAGCCATATTATGCTTATATGATCGATAGAACGAGAATTACTATACTCACTACTCTTAGTATTATCAATCTAACTCATATTATTAGCCATATTATGCTTATATTATCGATAGAACGACAATTACTATACTTATTACTGTTATTATTATCAATCTAACTCATATTATTAGCCATATTATGCGTAATGATCGATAGAACGACAATTACTATACTTATTACTCTTATTATTATCAATCTAACTCGTATTATTAGCCATATTATGCTTACATGATCGATAGAACGACAAATACTATACTTATTACTCTTATTATTATCAATCTAACTCATATTATTAGCCATATTATGCTTATATGATCGATAGAACGACAATTACTATACTCACTACTCTTAGTATTATCAATCTAACTCATATTATTAGCCATATTATGCTTATATTATCGATAGAACGACAATTACTATACTTATTACTGTTATTATTATCAATCTAACTCATATTATTAGCCATATTATGCTTATATGATCGATAGAATGAGAATTACTATACTCACTACTCTTAGTATTATCACTCTAACTCATATTATTAGCCTTATTATGCTTATATGATCGATAGAACGACAATTACTGTAGTTATTACTCTTATTATTATCAATCTAACTCATATTATTAGCCATATTATGCTTATATGATCGATAGAACGAGAATTACTATACTCACTACTCTTAGTATTATCAATCTAACTCATATTACTAGCCATATTATGGTTATATTATCGATAGAACGACAATTACTATACTTATTAATGTTATTATTATCAATCTAACTCATATTATTAGCCATATTATGCTTAAATGATCGATAGAACTACAATTACTATACTCATTACTCTTATTATTATTAATCTAACTCATATTATTAGCCATATTATGCTTATATGATCGATAGAACGAGAATTACTATACTCACTACTCTTAGTATTATCAATCTAACTCATATTATTAGCCATATTATGCTTATATGATCGATAGAACGACAATTACGATACTTATCACTCTTATTATTATCAATCTAACTCATATTATTAGCCATATTATGCTTATATGATCGATAGAACGAGAATTACTATACTCACTACTCTTAGTATTATCAATCTAACTCATATTATTAGCCATATTATGCTTATATTATCGATAGAACGACAATTACTATACTTATTACTGTTATTATTATCAATCTAACTCATATTATTAGCCATATTATGCTTATATTATCGATAGAACGACATTTACTATACTTATTACTGTTATTATTATCAATCTGACTCATATTATTACCCATATTATGCTTAAATGATCGATAGAACGACAATTACTATACTTATTACTGTTATTATTATCAATCTAACTCATATTATTAGCCTTATTATGCTTATATGATCGATAGAACGACAATTACTGTAGTTGTTACTCTTATTATTATCAATCTAACTCATATTATTAGCCATATTATGCTTATATGATCGATAGAACGAGAATTACTATACTCACTACTCTTAGTATTATCAATCTAACTCATATTATTAGCCATATTATGGTTATATTATCGATAGAATGACAATTACTATACTTATTACTGTTATTATTATCAATCTAACTCATATTATTAGCCATATTATGCTTAAATGATCGATAGAATGAGAATTACCATACTCACTACTCTTAGTATTATCACTCTAACTCATATTATTAGCCATATTATGCTTATATGATCGAGAGAACGACAATTACTATACTTATTACTCTTATTATTATCAATCTAACTCATATTATTAGCCTTATTATGCTTATATGATCGATAGAACGACAATTACTGTAGTTATTACTCTTATTATTATCAATCTAACTCATATTATTAGCCATATTATGCTTATATGATCGATAGAACGAGAATTACTATACTCACTACTCTTAGTATTATCAATCTAACTCATATTATTAGCCATATTATGCTTATATTATCGATAGAACGACAATTACGATACTTATTACTGTTATTATTATCAATCTAACTCATATTATTAGCCATATTATGCTTATATGATCGATAGAACGAGAATTACTATACTCACTACTCTTAGTATTATCAATCTAACTCATATTATTAGCCATATTATGCTTATATGATCGATAGAACGACAATTACTATACTTATTACTCTTATTATTATGAATCTAACTCATATTATTAACCATATTATGCCGATATGATCGATAGAACTACAATTACTATACTCATTACTCATATTATTATCAATCTAACTCATATTATTAGCCATATTATGCTTATATGATCGATAGAACGAGAATTACTATACTCACTACTCTTAGTATTATCAATCTAACTCATATTATTAGCCATATTATGCTTATATTATCGATAGAACGACAATTACTATACTTATTACTGTTATTATTATCAATCTAACTCATATTATTAGCCATATTATGCGTAATGATCGATAGAACGACAATTACTATACTTATTACTCTTATTATTATCAATCTAACTCGTATTATTAGCCATATTATGCTTACATGATCGATAGAACGACAAATACTATACTTATTACTCTTATTATTATCAATCTAACTCATATTATTAGCCATATTATGCTTATATGATCGATAGAACGACAATTACTATACTCACTACTCTTAGTATTATCAATCTAACTCATATTATTAGCCATATTATGCTTATATTATCGATAGAACGACAATTACTATACTTATTACTGTTATTATTATCAATCTAACTCATATTATTAGCCATATTATGCTTATATGATCGATAGAATGAGAATTACTATACTTATTACTGTTATTATTATCAATCTAACTCATATTATTAGCCATATTATGCTTAAATGATCGATAGAACTACAATTACTATACTCACTACTCTTAGTATTATTAATCGAACTCATATTATTAGCCATATTATGCTTATATGATCGATAGAACGAGAATTACTATACTCACTACTCTTAGTATTATCAATCTAACTCATATTATTAGCCATATTATGCTTATATGATCGATAGAACGACAATTACGATACTTATCACTCTTATTATTATCAATCTAACTCATATTATTAGCCGTATTATGCTTATATGATCGATAGAACGAGAATTACTATACTCACTACTCTTAGTATTATCAATCCAACTCATATTATTAGCCATATTATGCTTATATTATCGATAGAACGACAATTACTATACTTGTTACTGTTATTATTATCAATCTAACTCATATTATTAGCCATATTATGCTTATATGATCGATAGAATGAGAATTACTATACTCACTACTCTTAGTGTTATCACTCTAACTCATATTATTAGCCTTATTATGCTTATATGATCGATAGAACGACAATTACTGTAGTTATTACTCCTATTATTATCAATCTAACTCATATTATTAGCCATATTATGCTTATATGATCGATAGAACGAGAATTACTATACTCACTACTCTTAGTATTATCAATCTAACTCATATTACTAGCCATATTATGGTTATATTATCGATAGAACGACAATTACTATACTTATTACTGTTATTATTATCAATCTAACTCATATTATTAGCCATATTATGCTTAAATGATCGATAGAACTACAATTACTATACTCACTACTCTTAGTATTATCAATCTAACTCATATTATTAGCCATATTATGCTTATATGATCGATAGAACGACAATTACGATACTTATCACTCTTATTATTATCAATCTAACTCATATTATTAGCCATATTATGCTTATATGATCGATAGAACGAGAATTACTATACTCACTACTCTTAGTATTATCAATCCAACTCATATTATTAGCCATATTATGCTTATATTATCGATAGAACGACAATTACTATACTTGTTACTGTTATTATTATCAATCTGACTCATATTGTTACCCATATTATGCTTAAATGATCGATAGAACGACAATTACTATACTTATTACTCTTATAATTATCAATCTAACTCATATTGTTAGCCATATTATGCTTATATGATCGATAGAACGACAAATACTATACTTACTACTCTTACTATTATCAATCTAACTCATATTATTAACCATATTATGCAGATATGATCGATAGAACTTCAATTACTATACTCATTACTCTTATTATTATCAATCTAACTCATATTATTAGCCATATTATACTTAAATGATCGATAGAACTACAATTACTATACTCATTACTCTTATTATTATCAATCTAACTCATATTATTAGCCATATTATGCTTATATGATCGATAGAATGAGAATTACTATACTCACTACTCTTAGTATTATCACTCTAACTCATATTATTAGCCTTATTATGCTTATATGATCGATAGAACGACAATTACTGTAGTTATTACTCTTATTATTATCAATCTAACTCATATTATTAGCCATATTATGCATATATGTTCGATAGAACGAGAATTACTATACTCACTACTCTTAGTATTATCAATCTAACTCATATTACTAGCCATATTATGGTTACATTATCGATAGAACGACAATTACTATACTTATTACTGTTATTATTATCAATCTAACTCATATTATTAGCCATATTATGCTTAAATGATCGATAGAACTACAATTACTATACTCACTACTCTTAGTATGTTCAATCTAACTCATATTATTAGCCATAGTATGCTTATATGATCGATAGAACGACAATTACGATACTTATCACTCTTATTATTATCAATCTAACTCATATTATTAGCCATATTATGCTTATATGATCGATAGAACGAGAATTACTATACTCACTACTCTTAGTATTATCAATCCAACTCATATTATTAGCCATATTATGCTTATATTATCGATAGAACGACAATTACTATACTTGTTACTGTTATTATTATCAATCTGACTCATATTATTACCCATATTATGCTTAAATGATCGATAGAACGACAATTACTATACTTATTACTCTTATAATTATCAATC
This sequence comes from Megachile rotundata, assembly GCF_050947335.1. Classification (NCBI taxonomy): domain Eukaryota; kingdom Metazoa; phylum Arthropoda; class Insecta; order Hymenoptera; family Megachilidae; genus Megachile; species Megachile rotundata. Next base: position 148,436 of record NW_027473742.1, on the reverse strand, counting down.
TAACTCATATTGTTAGCCATATTATGCTTATATGATCGATAGAACGACAAATACTATACTTACTACTCTTACTATTATCAATCTAACTCATATTATTAACCATATTATGCAGATATGATCGATAGAACTTCAATTACTATACTCATTACTCTTATTATTATCAATCTAACTCATATTATTAGCCATATTATACTTAAATGATCGATAGAACTACAATTACTATACTCATTACTCTTATTATTATCAATCTAACTCATATTATTAGCCATATTATGCTTATATGATCGATAGAATGAGAATTACTATACTCACTACTCTTAGTATTATCACTCTAACTCATATTATTAGCCTTATTATGCTTATATGATCGATAGAACGACAATTACTGTAGTTATTACTCTTATTATTATCAATCTAACTCATATTATTAGCCATATTATGCATATATGTTCGATAGAACGAGAATTACTATACTCACTACTCTTAGTATTATCAATCTAACTCATATTATTAGCCATATTATGGTTATATTATCGATAGAACGACAATTACTATACTTATTACTGTTATTATTATCAATCTGACTCATATTATTACCCATATTATGCTTAAATGATCGATAGAACGACAATTACTATACTCATTACTCTTATTATTATCAATCTAACTCATATTATTAGCCATATTATGCATATATGATCGATAGAACGAGAATTACTATACTCACTACTCTTAGTATTATCAATCTAAATCATATTATTAGCCATATTATGGTTATATTATCGATAGAACGACAATTACTATACTTATTACTGTTATTATTATCCATCTAACTCATATTATTAGCCATATTATGCTTAAATGATCGATAGATCTACAATTACTATACTCATTACTCTTATTATTATCAATCTAACTCATATTATTAGCCATATTATGCTTATATGATCGATAGAACGAGAATTACTATACTCACTACTCTTAGTATTATCAATCTAACTCATATTATTAGCCATATTATGCTTAAATGATCGATAGAACGACAATTACTATACTCATTACTCTTATTATTATCAATCTAACTCATATTATTAGCCATATTATGCATATATGATCGATAGAACGAGAATTACTATACTCACTACTCTTAGTATTATCAATCTAAATCATATTATTAGCCATATTATGGTTATATTATCGATAGAACGACAATTACTATACTTATTACTGTTATTATTATCAATCTAACTCATATTATTAGCCATATTATGCTTAAATGATCGATAGATCTACAATTACTATACTCATTACTCTTATTATTATCAATCTAACTCATATTATTAGCCATATTATGCTTATATGATCGATAGAACGAGAATTACTATACTCACTACTCTTAGTATTATCAATCTAACTCATATTATTAGCCATATTATGCTTATATGATCGATAGAACGACAATTACTATACTTATTACTCTTATTATTATCAATCTAACTCATATTATTAGCCATATTATGCTTATATGATCGATAGGAGGAGAACTACTATACTCACTACTCTTAGTATTATCAATCTGACTCATATTATTACCCATATTATGCTTAAATGATCGATAGAACGACAATTACTATACTTATTACTGTTATTATTATCAATCTAACTCATATTATTAGCCTTATTATGCTTATATGATCTATAGAACGACAATTACTGTAGTTGTTACTCTTATTATTATCAATCTAACTCATATTATTAGCCATATTATGCTTATATGATCGATAGAACGAGAATTACTATACTCACTACTCTTAGTATTATCAATCTAACTCATATTATTAGCCATATTATGGTTATATTATCGATAGAATGACAATTACTATACTTATTACTGTTATTATTATCAATCTAACTCATATTATTAGCCATATTATGCTTAAATGATCGATGGAATGAGAATTACCATACTCACTACTCTTAGTATTATCACTCTAACTCATATTATTAGCCATATTATGCTTATATGATCGAGAGAACGACAATTACTATACTTATTACTCTTATTATTATCAATCTAACTCATATTATTAGCCTTATTATGCTTATATGATCGATAGAACGACAATTACTGTAGTTATTACTCTTATTATTATCAATCTAACTCATATTATTAGCCATATTATGCTTATATGATCGATAGAACGAGAATTACTATACTCACTACTCTTAGTATTATCAATCTAACTCATATTATTAGCCATATTATGCTTATATTATCGATAGAACGACAATTACGATACTTATTACTGTTATTATTATCAATCTAACTCATATTATTAGCCATATTATGCTTATATGATCGATAGAACGAGAATTACTATACTCACTACTCTTAGTATTATCAATCTAACTCATATTATTAGCCATATTATGCTTATATGATCGATAGAACGACAATTACTATACTTATTACTCTTATTATTATGAATCTAACTCATATTATTAACCATATTATGCCGATATGATCGATAGAACTACAATTACTATACTCATTACTCATATTATTATCAATCTAACTCATATTATTAGCCATATTATGCTTATATGATCGATAGAACGAGAATTACTATACTCACTACTCTTAGTATTATCAATCTAACTCATATTATTAACCATATTATGCTTATATTATCGATAGAACGACAATTACTATACTTATTACTGTTATTATTATCAATCTAACTCATATTATTAGCCATATTATGCTTAAATGATCGATAGAACGACAATTACTATACTTATTACTCTTATTATTATCAATCTAACTCGTATTATTAGCCATATTATGCTTACATGATCGATAGAACGACAAATACTATACTTATTACTCTTATTATTATCAATCTAACTCATATTATTAGCCATATTATGCTTATATGATCGATAGAACGACAATTACTATACTCACTACTCTTAGTATTATCAATCTAACTCATATTATTAGCCATATTATGCTTATATTATCGATAGAACGACAATTACTATACTTATTACTGTTATTATTATCAATCTAACTCATATTATTAGCCATATTATGCTTATATGATCGATAGAATGAGAATTACTATACTCACTACTCTTAGTATTATCACTCTAACTCATATTATTAGCCTTATTATGCTTATATGATCAATAGAACGACAATTACTGTAGTTATTACTCTTATTACTATCAATCTAACTCATATTATTAGCCATATTATGCTTATATGATCGATAGAACGAGAATTACTATGCTCACTACTCTTAGTATTATCAATCTAACTCATATTATTAGCCATATTATGCTTATATGATCGATAGAACGACAATTACGATACTTATCACTCTTATTATTATCAATCTAACTCATATTATTAGCCATATTATGCTTATATGATCGATAGAACGAGAATTACTATACTCACTACTCTTAGTATTATCAATCCAACTCATATTATTAGCCATATTATGCTTATATTATCGATAGAACGACAATTACTATACTTATTACTCTTATTATTATGAATCTAACTCATATTATTAACCATATTATGCCGATATGATCGATAGAACTACAATTACTATACTCATTACTCATATTATTATCAATCTAACTCATATTATTAGCCATATTATGCTTATATGATCGATAGAACGAGAATTACTATACTCACTACTCTTAGTATTATCAATCTAACTCATATTATTAACCATATTATGCTTATATTATCGATAGAACGACAATTACTATACTTATTACTGTTATTATTATCAATCTAACTCATATTATTAGCCATATTATGCTTAAATGATCGATAGAACGACAATTACTATACTTATTACTCTTATTATTATCAATCTAACTCGTATTATTAGCCATATTATGCTTACATGATCGATAGAACGACAAATACTATACTTATTACTCTTATTATTATCAATCTAACTCATATTATTAGCCATATTATGCTTATATGATCGATAGAACGACAATTACTATACTCACTACTCTTAGTATTATCAATCTAACTCATATTATTAGCCATATTATGCTTATATTATCGATAGAACGACAATTACTATACTTATTACTGTTATTATTATCAATCTAACTCATATTATTAGCCATATTATGCTTATATGATCGATAGAATGAGAATTACTATACTCACTACTCTTAGTATTATCACTCTAACTCATATTATTAGCCTTATTATGCTTATATGATCAATAGAACGACAATTACTGTAGTTATTACTCTTATTATTATCAATCTAACTCATATTATTAGCCATATTATGCTTATATGATCGATAGAACGAGAATTACTATGCTCACTACTCTTAGTATTATCAATCTAACTCATATTATTAGCCATATTATGCTTATATGATCGATAGAACGACAATTACGATACTTATCACTCTTATTATTATCAATCTAACTCATATTATTAGCCATATTATGCTTATATGATCGATAGAACGAGAATTACTATACTCACTACTCTTAGTATTATCAATCCAACTCATATTATTAGCCATATTATGCTTATATTATCGATAGAACGACAATTACTATACTTATTACTCTTATTATTATGAATCTAACTCATATTATTAACCATATTATGCCGATATGATCGATAGAACTACAATTACTATACTCATTACTCATATTATTATCAATCTAACTCATATTATTAGCCATATTATGCTTATATGATCGATAGAACGAGAATTACTATGCTCACTACTCTTAGTATTATCAATCTAACTCATATTATTAGCCATATTATGCTTATATGATCGATAGAACGACAATTACGATACTTATCACTCTTATTATTATCAATCTAACTCATATTATTAGCCATATTATGCTTATATGATCGATAGAACGAGAATTACTATACTCACTACTCTTAGTATTATCAATCCAACTCATATTATTAGCCATATTATGCTTATATTATCGATAGAACGACAATTACTATACTTGTTACTGTTATTATTATCAATCTGACTCATATTATTACCCATATTATGCTTAAATGATCGATGGAACGACAATTACTATACTAATTACTCTTATAATTATCAATCTAACTCATATTGTTAGCCATATTATGCTTATATGATCGATAGAACGACAAATACTATACTTACTACTCTTATTATTATCAATCTAACTCATATTATTAACCATATTATGCAGATATGATCGATAGAACTTCAATTACTATACTCATTAGTCTTATTATTATCAATCTAACTCATATTATTAGCCATATTATGCTTAAATGATCGATAGAACTACAATTACTATACTCATTACTCTTATTATTATCAATCCAACTCATATTATTAGCCATATTATGCTTATATGATCGATAGAATGAGAATTACTATACTCACTACTCTTAGTATTATCACTCTAACTCATATTATTAGCCTTATTATGCTTATATGATCAATAGAACGACAATTACTGTAGTTATTACTCTTATTATTATCAATCTAACTCATATTATTAGCCATATTATGCTTATATGATCGATAGAACGAGAATTACTATGCTCACTACTCTTAGTATTATCAATCTAACTCATATTATTAGCCATATTATGCTTATATGATCGATAGAACGACAATTACGATACTTATCACTCTTATTATTATCAATCTAACTCATATTATTAGCCATATTATGCTTATATGATCGATAGAACGAGAATTACTATACTCACTACTCTTAGTATTATCAATCCAACTCATATTATTAGCCATATTATGCTTATATTATCGATAGAACGACAATTACTATACTTATTACTCTTATTATTATGAATCTAACTCATATTATTAACCATATTATGCCGATATGATCGATAGAACTACAATTACTATACTCATTACTCATATTATTATCAATCTAACTCATATTATTAGCCATATTATGCTTATATGATCGATAGAACGAGAATTACTATACTCACTACTCTTAGTATTATCAATCTAACTCATATTATTAACCATATTATGCTTATATTATCGATAGAACGACAATTACTATACTTATTACTGTTATTATTATCAATCTAACTCATATTATTAGCCATATTATGCTTAAATGATCGATAGAACGACAATTACTATACTTATTACTCTTATTATTATCAATCTAACTCGTATTATTAGCCATATTATGCTTACATGATCGATAGAACGACAAATACTATACTTATTACTCTTATTATTATCAATCTAACTCATATTATTAGCCATATTATGCTTATATGATCGATAGAACGACAATTACTATACTCACTACTCTTAGTATTATCAATCTAACTCATATTATTAGCCATATTATGCTTATATTATCGATAGAACGACAATTACTATACTTATTACTGTTATTATTATCAATCTAACTCATATTATTAGCCATATTATGCTTATATGATCGATAGAATGAGAATTACTATACTCACTACTCTTAGTATTATCACTCTAACTCATATTATTAGCCTTATTATGCTTATATGATCAATAGAACGACAATTACTGTAGTTATTACTCTTATTATTATCAATCTAACTCATATTATTAGCCATATTATGCTTATATGATCGATAGAACGAGAATTACTATGCTCACTACTCTTAGTATTATCAATCTAACTCATATTATTAGCCATATTATGCTTATATGATCGATAGAACGACAATTACGATACTTATCACTCTTATTATTATCAATCTAACTCATATTATTAGCCATATTATGCTTATATGATCGATAGAACGAGAATTACTATACTCACTACTCTTAGTATTATCAATCCAACTCATATTATTAGCCATATTATGCTTATATTATCGATAGAACGACAATTACTATACTTGTTACTGTTATTATTATCAATCTGACTCATATTATTACCCATATTATGCTTAAATGATCGATGGAACGACAATTACTATACTTATTACTCTTATAATTATCAATCTAACTCATATTGTTAGCCATATTATGCTTATATGATCGATAGAACGACAAATACTATACTTACTACTCTTATTATTATCAATCTAACTCATATTATTAACCATATTATGCAGATATGATCGATAGAACTTCAATTACTATACTCATTAGTCTTATTATTATCAATCTAACTCATATTATTAGCCATATTATGCTTAAATGATCGATAGAACTACAATTACTATACTCATTACTCTTATTATTATCAATCTAACTCATATTATTAGCCATATTATGCTTATATGATCGATAGAATGAGAATTACTATACTCACTACTCTTAGTATTATCACTCTAACTCATATTATTAGCCTTATTATGCTTATATGATCGATAGAACGACAATTACTGTAGTTATTACTCTTATTATTATCAATCTAACTCATATTATTAGCCATATTATGCATATATGTTCGATAGAACGAGAATTACTATACTCACTACTCTTAGTATTATCAATCTAACTCATATTATTAGCCATATTATGGTTATATTATCGATAGAACGACAATTACTATACTTATTACTGTTATTATTATCAATCTGACTCATATTATTACCCATATTATGCTTAAATGATCGATAGAACGACAATTACTATACTCATTACTCTTATTATTATCAATCTAACTCATATTATTAGCCATATTATGCATATATGATCGATAGAACGAGAATTACTATACTCACTACTCTTAGTATTATCAATCTAAATCATATTATTAGCCATATTATGGTTATATTCTCGATAGAACGACAATTACTATACTTATTACTGTTATTATTATCAATCTAACTCATATTATTAGCCATATTATGCTTAAATGATCGATAGATCTACAATTACTATACTCATTACTCTTATTATTATCAATCTAACTCATATTATTAGCCATATTATGCTTATATGATCGATAGAACGAGAATTACTATACTCACTACTCTTAGTATTATCAATCTAACTCATATTATTAGCCATATTATGCTTATATGATCGATAGAACGACAATTACTATACTTATTACTCTTATTATTATCAATCTAACTCATATTATTAGCCATATTATGCTTATATGATCGATAGAACGAGAATTACTATACTCACTACTCTTAGTATTATCAATCTAACTCATATTATTAGCCATATTATGCTTATATGATCGATAGAACGACAATTACTATACTTATTACTCTTATTATTATCAATCTAACTCGTATTATTAGCCATATTATGCTTACATGATCGATAGAACGACAAATACTATACTTATTACTCTTATTATTATCAATCTAACTCATATTATTAGCCATATTATGCTTATATGATCGATAGAACGACAATTACTATACTCACTACTCTTAGTATTATCAATCTAACTCATATTATTAGCCATATTATGCTTATATTATCGATAGAACGACAATTACTATACTTATTACTGTTATTATTATCAATCTAACTCATATTATTAGCCATATTATGCTTATATGATCGATAGAATGAGAATTACTATACTCACTACTCTTAGTATTATCACTCTAACTCATATTATTAGCCTTATTATGCTTATATGATCAATAGAACGACAATTACTGTAGTTATTACTCTTATTATTATCAATCTAACTCATATTATTAGCCATATTATGCTTATATGATCGATAGAACGAGAATTACTATGCTCACTACTCTTAGTATTATCAATCTAACTCATATTATTAGCCATATTATGCTTATATGATCGATAGAACGACAATTACGATACTTATCACTCTTATTATTATCAATCTAACTCATATTATTAGCCATATTATGCTTATATGATCGATAGAACGAGAATTACTATACTCACTACTCTTAGTATTATCAATCCAACTCATATTATTAGCCATATTATGCTTATATTATCGATAGAACGACAATTACTATACTTGTTACTGTTATTATTATCAATCTGACTCATATTATTACCCATATTATGCTTAAATGATCGATGGAACGACAATTACTATACTTATTACTCTTATAATTATCAATCTAACTCATATTGTTAGCCATATTATGCTTATATGATCGATAGAACGACAAATACTATACTTACTACTCTTATTATTATCAATCTAACTCATATTATTAACCATATTATGCAGATATGATCGATAGAACTTCAATTACTATACTCATTAGTCTTATTATTATCAATCTAACTCATATTATTAGCCATATTATGCTTAAATGATCGATAGAACTACAATTACTATACTCATTACTCTTATTATTATCAATCTAACTCATATTATTAGCCATATTATGCTTATATGATCGATAGAATGAGAATTACTATACTCACTACTCTTAGTATTATCACTCTAACTCATATTATTAGCCTTATTATGCTTATATGATCGATAGAACGACAATTACTGTAGTTATTACTCTTATTATTATCAATCTAACTCATATTATTAGCCATATTATGCATATATGTTCGATAGAACGAGAATTACTATACTCACTACTCTTAGTATTATCAATCTAACTCATATTATTAGCCATATTATGGTTATATTATCGATAGAACGACAATTACTATACTTATTACTGTTATTATTATCAATCTGACTCATATTATTACCCATATTATGCTTAAATGATCGATAGAACGACAATTACTATACTCATTACTCTTATTATTATCAATCTAACTCATATTATTAGCCATATTATGCATATATGATCGATAGAACGAGAATTACTATACTCACTACTCTTAGTATTATCAATCTAAATCATATTATTAGCCATATTATGGTTATATTCTCGATAGAACGACAATTACTATACTTATTACTGTTATTATTATCAATCTAACTCATATTATTAGCCATATTATGCTTAAATGATCGATAGATCTACAATTACTATACTCATTACTCTTATTATTATCAATCTAACTCATATTATTAGCCATATTATGCTTATATGATCGATAGAACGAGAATTACTATACTCACTACTCTTAGTATTATCAATCTAACTCATATTATTAGCCATATTATGCTTATATGATCGATAGAACGACAATTACTATACTTATTACTCTTATTATTATCAATCTAACTCATATTATTAGCCATATTATGCTTATATGATCGATAGAACGAGAACTACTATACTCACTACTCTTAGTATTATCAATCTAACTCATATTATTAGCAATATTATGCTTATATTATCGATAGAACGACATTTACTATACTTATTACTGTTATTATTATCAATCTGACTCATATTATTACCCATATTATGCTTAAATGATCGATAGAACGACAATTACTATACTTATTACTGTTATTATTATCAATCTAACTCATATTATTAGCCTTATTATGCCTATATGATCGATAGAACGACAATTACTGTAGTTGTTACTCTTATTATTATCAATCTAACTCATATTATTAGCCATATTATGCTTATATGATCGATGGAACGAGAATTACTATACTCACTACTCTTAGTATTATCAATCTAACTCATATTATTAGCCATATTATGGTTATATTATCGATAGAATGACAATTACTATACTTATTACTGTTATTATTATCAATCTAACTCATATTATTAGCCATATTATGCTTAAATGATCGATAGAATGAGAATTACCATACTCACTACTCTTAGTATTATCACTCTAACTCATATTATTAGCCATATTATGTTTATATGATCGAGAGAACGACAATTACTATACTTATTACTCTAATTATTATCAATCTAACTCATATTATTAGCCTTATTATGCTTATATGATCGATAGAACGACAATTACTGTAGTTATTACTCTTATTATTATCAATCTAACTCATATTATTAGCCATATTATGCTTATATGATCGATAGAACGAGAATTACTATACTCACTACTCTTAGTATTATCAATCTAACTCATATTATTAGCCATATTATGCTTATATTATCGATAGAACGACAATTACGATACTTATTACTGTTATTATTATCAATCTAACTCATATTATTAGCCATATTATGCTTATATGATCGATAGAACGAGAATTACTATACTCACTACTCTTAGTATTATCAATCTAACTCATATTATTAGCCATATTATGCTTATATGATCGATAGAACGACAATTACTATACTTATTACTCTTATTATTATGAATCTAACTCATATTATTAACCATATTATGCCGATATGATCGATAGAACTACAATTACTATACTCATTACTCATATTATTATCAATCTAACTCATATTATTAGCCATATTATGCTTATATGATCGATAGAACGAGAATTACTATACTCACTACTCTTAGTATTATCAATCTAACTCATATTATTAGCCATATTATGCTTATATTAACGATAGAACGACAATTACTATACTTATTACTGTTATTATTATCAATCTAACTCATATTATTAGCCATATTATGCTTAAATGATCGATAGAACGACAATTACTATACTTATTACTCTTATTATTATCAATCTAACTCGTATTATTAGCCATATTATGCTTACATGATCGATAGAACGACAAATACTATACTTATTACTCTTATTATTATCAATTTAACTCATATTATTAGCCATATTATGCTTATATGATCGATAGAACGACAATTACTATACTCACTACTCTTAGTATTATCAATCTAACTCATATTATTAGCCATATTATGCTTATATTATCGATAGAACGACAATTACTATACTTATTACTGTTATTATTATCAATCTAACTCATATTATTAGCCATATTATGCTTAAATGATCGATAGAATGAGAATTACCATACTCACTACTCTTAGTATTATCACTCTAACTCATATTATTAGCCATATTATGTTTATATGATCGAGAGAACGACAATTACTATACTTATTACTCTAATTATTATCAATCTAACTCATATTATTAGCCTTATTATGCTTATATGATCGATAGAACGACAATTACTGTAGTTATTACTCTAATTATTATCAATCTAACTCATATTATTAGCCATATTATGCTTATATGATCGATAGAACGAGAATCACTATACTCACTACTCTTAGTATTATCAATCTAACTCATATTATTAGCCATATTATGCCGATATGATCGATAGAACTACAATTACTATACTCATTACTCTTATTATTATCAATCTAACTCATATTATTAGCCATATTATGCTTATATGATCGATAGAATGAGAATTACTATACTCACTACTCTTAGTATTATCACTCTAACTCATATTATTAGCCTTATTATGCTTATATGATCGATAGAACGACAATTACTGTAGTTATTACTCTTATTATTATCAATCTAACTCATATTATTAGCCATATTATGCTTATATGATCGATAGAACGAGAATTACTATACTCACTACTCTTAGTATTATCAATCTAACTCATATTATTAGCCATATTATGGTTATATTATCGATAGAACGACAATTACTATACTTATTACTCTTATTATTATCAATCTAACTCATATTATTAGGCATATTATGCTTATATGATCGATAGAATGAGAATTACTATACTCACTACTCTTAGTATTATCACTCTAACTCATATTATTAGCCTTATTATGCTTATATGATCGATAGAACGACAATTACTGTAGTTATTACTCTTATTATTATCAATCTAACTCATATTATTAGCCATATTATGCTTATATGATCGATAGAACGAGAATTACTATACTCACTACTCTTATTATTATCAATCTAACTCATATTATTAGCCATATTATGCTTAAATGATCGATAGAACTACAATTACTATACTCATTACTCTTATTATTATCAATCTAACTCATATTATTAGCCATATTATGCTTATATGATCGATAGAACGAGAATTACTATACTCACTACTCTTAGTATTATCAATCTAACTCATATTATTAGCCATATTATGGTTATATTATCGATAGAACGACAATTACTATACTTATTACTCTTATTATTATCAATCTAACTCATATTATTAGGCATATTATGCTTATATGATCGATAGAATGAGAATTACTATACTCACTACTCTTAGTATTATCACTCTAACTCATATTATTAGCCTTATTATGCTTATATGATCGATAGAACGACAATTACTGTAGTTATTACTCTTATTATTATCAATCTAACTCATATTATTAGCCATATTATGCATATATGTTCGATAGAACGAGAATTACTATACTCACTACTCTTAGTATTATCAATCTAAATCATATTATTAGCCATATTATGGTTATATTATCGATAGAACGACAATTACTATACTTATTACTGTTATTATTATCAATCTAACTCATATTATTAGCCATATTATGCTTAAATGATCGATAGATCTACAATTACTATACTCATTACTCTTATTATTATCAATCTAACTCATATTATTAGCCATATTATGCTTATATGATCGATAGAACGAGAATTACTATACTCACTACTCTTAGTATTATCAATCTAACTCATATTATTAGGCATATTATGCTTATATGATCGATAGAACGACAATTACTATACTTATTACTCTTATTATTATCAATCTAACTCATATTATTAGCCATATTATGCTTATATGTTCGATAGAACGAGAACTACTATACTCACTACTCTTAGTATTATCAATCTAACTCATATTATTAGCAATATTATGCTTATATTATCGATAGAACGACAATTACTATACTTATTACTGTTATTATTATCAATCTAACTCATATTATTAGCCATATTATGCTTAAATGATCGATAGAACGACAATTACTATACTTATTACTCTTATTATTATCAATCTAACTCGTATTATTAGCCATATTATGCTTACATGATCGATAGAACGACAAATACTATACTTATTACTCTTATTATTATCAATTTAACTCATATTATTAGCCATATTATGCTTATATGATCGATAGAACGACAATTACTATACTCACTACTCTTAGTATTATCAATCTAACTCATATTATTAGCCATATTATGCTTATATTATCGATAGAACGACAATTACTATACTTATTACTGTTATTATTATCAATCTAACTCATATTATTAGCCATATTATGCTTAAATGATCGATAGAATGAGAATTACCATACTCACTACTCTTAGTATTATCACTCTAACTCATATTATTAGCCATATTATGTTTATATGATCGAGAGAACGACAATTACTATACTTATTACTCTAATTATTATCAATCTAACTCATATTATTAGCCTTATTATGCTTATATGATCGATAGAACGACAATTACTGTAGTTATTACTCTTATTATTATCAATCTAACTCATATTATTAGCCATATTATGCATATATGTTCGATAGAACGAGAATTACTATACTCACTACTCTTAGTGTTATGAATCTAACTCATATTATTAGCCATATTATGGTTATATTATCGATAGAACGACAATTACTATACTTATTACTGTTATTATTAACAATCTAACTCATATTATTAGCCATATTATGCTTAAATGATCGATAGATCTACAATTACTATACTCATTACTCTTATTATTATCAATCTAACTCATATTATTAGCCATATTATGCTTATATGATCGATAGAACGAGAATCACTATACTCACTACTCTTAGTATTATCAATCTAACTCATATTATTAGCCATATTATGCCGATATGATCGATAGAACTACAATTACTATACTCATTACTCTTATTATTATCAATCTAACTCATATTATTAGCCATATTATGCTTATATGATCGATAGAATGAGAATTACTATACTCACTACTCTTAGTATTATCACTCTAACTCATATTATTAGCCTTATTATGCTTATATGATCGATAGAACGACAATTACTGTAGTTATTACTCTTATTATTATCAATCTAACTCATATTATTAGCCATATTATGCTTATATGATCGATAGAACGAGAATTACTATACTCACTACTCTTAGTATTATCAATCTAACTCATATTATTAGCCATATTATGCTTAAATGATCGATAGAACTACAATTACTATACTCATTACTCTTATTATTATCAATCTAACTCATATTATTAGCCATATTATGCTTATATGATCGATAGAACGAGAATTACTATACTCACTACTCTTAGTATTATCAATCTAACTCATATTATTAGCCATATTATGGCTATATTATCGATAGAACGACAATTACTATACTTATTACTCTTATTATTATCAATCTAACTCATATTATTAGGCATATTATGCTTATATGATCGATAGAATGAGAATTACTATACTCACTACTCTTAGTATTATCACTCTAACTCATATTATTAGCCTTATTATGCTTATATGATCGATAGAACGACAATTACTGTAGTTATTACTCTTATTATTATCAATCTAACTCATATTATTAGCCATATTATGCATATATGTTCGATAGAACGAGAATTACTATACTCACTACTCTTAGTATTATCAATCTAAATCATATTATTAGCCATATTATGGTTATATTATCGATAGAACGACAATTACTATACTTACTACTGTTATTATTATCAATCTAACTCATATTATTAGCCATATTATGCTTAAATGATCGATAGATCTACAATTACTATACTCATTACTCTTATTATTATCAATCTAACTCATATTATTAGCCATATTATGCTTATATGATCGATAGAACGAGAATTACTATACTCACTACTCTTAGTATTATCAATCTAACTCATATTATTAGGCATATTATGCTTATATGATCGATAGAACGACAATTACTATACTTATTACTCTTATTATTATCAATCTAACTCATATTATTAGCCATATTATGCTTATATGATCGATAGAACGAGAACTACTATACTCACTACTCTTAGTATTATCAATCTAACTCATATTATTAGCAATATTATGCTTATATTATCGATAGAACGACAATTACTATACTTATTACTGTTATTATTATCAATCTGACTCATATTATTACCCATATTATGCTTACATGATCGATAGAACGACAAATACTATACTTATTACTCTTATTATTTTCAATCTAACTCATATTATTAGCCATATTATGCTTATATGATCGATAGAACGACAATTACTATACTCACTACTCTTAGTATTATCAATCTAACTCATATTATTAGCCATATTATGCTTATATTATCGATAGAACGACAATTACTATACTTATTACTGTTATTATTATCAATCTAACTCATATTATTAGCCATATTATGCTTATATGATCGATAGAATGAGAATTACTATACTCACTACTCTTAGTATTATCACTCTAACTCATATTATTAGCCTTATTATGCTTATATGATCGATAGAACGACAATTACTGTAGTTATTACTCTTATTATTATCAATCTAACTCATATTATTAGCCATATTATGCTTATATGATCGATAGAACGAGAATTACTATACTCACTACTCTTAGTATTATCAATCTAACTCATATTACTAGCCATATTATGGTTATATTATCGATAGAACGACAATTACTATACTTATTACTGTTATTATTATCAATCTAACTCATATTATTAGCCATATTATGCTTAAATGATCGATAGAACTACAATTACTATACTCATTACTCTTATTATTATTAATCTAACTCATATTATTAGCCATATTATGCTTATATGATCGATAGAACGAGAATTACTATACTCACTACTCTTAGTATTATCAATCTAACTCATATTATTAGCCATATTATGCTTATATGATCGATAGAACGACAATTACGATACTTATCACTCTTAGTATTTTCAATCTAACTCATATTACTAGCCATATTATGGTTATATTATCGATAGAACGACAATTACTATACTTATTACTGTTATTATTATCAATCTAACTCATATTATTAGCCATATTATGCTTAAATGATCGATAGAACTACAATTACTATACTCATTACTCTTATTATTATCAATCTAACTCATATTATTAGCCATATTATGCTTATATGATCGATAGAACGAGAATTACTATACTCACTACTCTTAGTATTATCACTCTAACTCATATTATTAGCCTTATTATGCTTATATGATCGATAGAACGACAATTACTGTAGTTATTACTCTTATTATTATCAATCTAACTCATATTATTAGCCATATTATGCATATATGATCGATAGAACGACAATTACGATACTTATCACTCTTAGTATTATCAATCTAACTCATATTACTAGCCATATTATGGTTATATTATCGATAGAACGACAATTACTATACTTATTACTGTTATTATTATCAATCTAACTCATATTATTAGCCATATTATGCTTATATGATCGATAGAACGAGAATCACTATACTCACTACTCTTAGTATTATCAATCTAACTCATATTATTAGCCATATTATGCCGATATGATCGATAGAACTACAATTACTATACTCATTACTCTTATTATTATCAATCTAACTCATATTATTAGCCATATTATGCTTATATGATCGATAGAATGAGAATTACTATACTCACTACTCTTAGTATTATCACTCTAACTCATATTATTAGCCTTATTATGCTTATATGATCGATAGAACGACAATTACTGTAGTTATTACTCTTATTATTATCAATCTAACTCATATTATTAGCCATATTATGCTTATATGATCGATAGAACGAGAATTACTATACTCACTACTCTTAGTATTATCAATCTAACTCATATTATTAGCCATATTATGGTTATATTATCGATAGAACGACAATTACTATACTTATTACACTTATTATTATCCATCTAACTCATATTATTAGCCATATTATGCTTATATGATCGATAGAACGACAATTACTGTAGTTATTACTCTTATTATTATCAATCTATCTCATATTATTAGCCATATTATGCTTATATGATCGATAGAACGAGAATTACTATACTCACTACTCTTATTATTATCAATCTAACTCATATTATTAGCCATATTATGCTTATATGATCGATAGAACGACAATTACTATACTTATTACTGTTATTATTATCAATCTAACTCATATTATTAGCTATATTATGCTTATATGATCGATAGAACGAGAATTACTATACTTACTACTCTTATTATTATCAATCTAACTCATATTATTAGCCATATTATGCTTATATGATCGATAGAACGACAATTACTATACTTATTACTGTTATTATTATCAATCTGACTCATATTATTACCCATATTATGCTTAAATGATCGATAGAACGACAATTACTATACTCATTACTCTTATTGTTATCAATCTAACTCATATTATTAGCCATATTATGCTTATATGATCGATAGAATGAGAATTACTATACTCACTACTCTTAGTATTATCACTCTAAATCATATTATTAGCCTTATTATGCTTATATGATCGATAGAACGACAATTACTGTAGTTATTACTCTTACTATTATCAATCTAACTCATATTATTAGCCATATTATGCATATATGATCGATAGAACGGGAATTACTATACTCACTACTCTTAGCATTATCAATCTAAATCATATTATTAGCCATATTATGCTTATATGATCGATAGAACGACAATTACTATACTTATTACTGTTATTATTATCAATCTGACTCATATTATTACCCATATTATGCTTAAATGATCGATAGAACGACAATTACTATACTCATTACTCTTATTATTATCAATCTAACTCATATTATTAGCCATATTATGCATATATGATCGATAGAACGAGAATTACTATACTCACTACTCTTAGTATTATCAATCTAAATCATATTATTAGCCATATTATGGTTATATTATCGATAGAACGACAATTACTATACTTATTACTGTTATTATTATCAATCTAACTCATATTATTAGCCATATTATGCTTAAATGATCGATAGATCTACAATTACTATACTCATTACTCTTATTATTATCAATCTAACTCATATTATTAGCCATATTATGCTTATATGATCGATAGAACGAGAATTACTATACTCACTACTCTTAGTATTATCAATCTAACTCATATTATTAGCCATATTATGCTTATATGATCGATAGAACGACAATTACTATACTTATTACTCTTATTATTATCAATCTAACTCATATTATTAGCCATATTATGCTTAAATGATCGATAGAACGACAATTACTATACTTATTACTCTTATTATTATAAATCTAACTCGTATTATTAGCCATATTATGCTTATATGATCGATAGAATGAGAATTACTATACTCACTACTCTTAGTATTATCACTCTAACTCATATTATTAGCCTTATTATGCTTATATGATCGATAGAACGACAATTACTGTAGTTATTACTCTTATTATTATCAATCTAACTCGTATTATTAGCCATATTATGCTTATATGATCGATAGAACGACAAATACTATACTTATTACTCTTACTATTATCAATCTAACTCATATTATTAGCCATATTATGCTTATGTGATCGATAGAGCGACAATTACTATACTCACTACTCTTAGTATTATCAATCTAACTCATATTATTAGCCATTTTATGCTTATATTATCGATAGAACGACAATTACTATACTTATTACTGTTATTATTATCAATCTAACTCATATTATTAGCCATATTATGCTTAAATGATCGATAGAACTACAATTTCTATACTCATTACTCTTATTATTATCAATCTAACTCATATTATTAGCCATATTATGCTTATATTATCGATAGAACTACAATTACTATACTCATTACTCTTATTATTATCAATCTAACTCATATTATTAGCCATATTATGCTTATATGATCGATAGAACGAGAATTACTATACTCACTACTCTTAGTATTATCACTCTAACTCATATTATTAGCCTTATTATGCTTATATGATCGATAGAACGACAATTACTGTAGTTATTACTCTTATTATTATCAATCTAACTCATATTATTAGCCATATTATGCATATATGATCGATAGAACGACAATTACGATACTTATCACTCTTAGTATTATCAATCTAACTCATATTACTAGCCATATTATGGTTATATTATCGATAGAACGACAATTACTATACTTATTACTGTTATTATTATCAATCTAACTCATATTATTAGCCATATTATGCTTATATGATCGATAGAACGAGAATCACTATACTCACTACTCTTAGTATTATCAATCTAACTCATATTATTAGCCATATTATGCCGATATGATCGATAGAACTACAATTACTATACTCATTACTCTTATTATTATCAATCTAACTCATATTATTAGCCATATTATGCTTATATGATCGATAGAATGAGAATTACTATACTCACTACTCTTAGTATTATCACTCTAACTCATATTATTAGCCTTATTATGCTTATATGATCGATAGAACGACAATTACTGTAGTTATTACTCTTATTATTATCAATCTAACTCATATTATTAGCCATATTATGCTTATATGATCGATAGAACGAGAATTACTATACTCACTACTCTTAGTATTATCAATCTAACTCATATTATTAGCCATATTATGGTTATATTATCGATAGAACGACAATTACTATACTTATTACACTTATTATTATCAATCTAACTCATATTATTAGCCATATTATGCTTATATGATCGATAGAACGACAATTACTGTAGTTATTACTCTTATTATTATCAATCTATCTCATATTATTAGCCATATTATGCTTATATGATCGATAGAACGAGAATTACTATACTCACTACTCTTATTATTATCAATCTAACTCATATTATTAGCCATATTATGCTTATATGATCGATAGAACGACAATTACTATACTTATTACTGTTATTATTATCAATCTAACTCATATTATTAGCTATATTATGCTTATATGATCGATAGAACGAGAATTACTATACTTACTACTCTTATTATTATCAATCTAACTCATATTATTAGCCATATTATGCTTATATGATCGATAGAATGAGAATTACTATACTCACTACTCTTAGTATTATCACTCTAAATCATATTATTAGCCTTATTATGCTTATATGATCGATAGAACGACAATTACTGTAGTTATTACTCTTACTATTATCAATCTAACTCATATTATTAGCCATATTATGCATATATGATCGATAGAACGGGAATTACTATACTCACTACTCTTAGCATTATCAATCTAAATCATATTATTAGCCATATTATGCTTATATGATCGATAGAACGACAATTACTATACTTATTACTGTTATTATTATCAATCTGACTCATATTATTACCCATATTATGCTTAAATGATCGATAGAACGACAATTACTATACTCATTACTCTTATTATTATCAATCTAACTCATATTATTAGCCATATTATGCATATATGATCGATAGAACGAGAATTACTATACTCACTACTCTTAGTATTATCAATCCAACTCATATTATTAGCCATATTATGCTTATATTATCGATAGAACGACAATTACTATACTTGTTACTGTTATTATTATCAATCTAACTCATATTATTAGCCATATTATGCTTATATGATCGATAGAATGAGAATTACTATACTCACTACTCTTAGTGTTATCACTCTAACTCATATTATTAGCCTTATTATGCTTATATGATAGATAGAACGACAATTACTGTAGTTATTACTCCTATTATTATCAATCTAACTCATATTATTAGCCATATTATGCTTATATGATCGATAGAACGAGAATTACTATACTCACTACTCTTAGTATTATCAATCTAACTCATATTACTAGCCATATTATGGTTATATTATCGATAGAACGACAATTACTATACTTATTACTGTTATTATTATCAATCTAACTCATATTATTAGCCATATTATGCTTAAATGATCGATAGAACTACAATTACTATACTCACTACTCTTAGTATTATCAATCTAACTCATATTATTAGCCATATTATGCTTATATGATCGATAGAACGAGAATTACTATACTCACTACTCTTAGTATTATCAATCTAACTCATATTATTAGCCATATTATGCTTATATGATCGATAGAACGACAATTACTATACTTATTACTCTTATTATTATCAATCTAACTCATATTATTAGCCATATTATGCTTAAATGATCGATAGAACGACAATTACTATACTTATTACTCTTATTATTATAAATCTAACTCGTATTATTAGCCATATTATGCTTATATGATCGATAGAATGAGAATTACTATACTCACTACTCTTAGTATTATCACTCTAACTCATATTATTAGCCTTATTATGCTTATATGATCGATAGAACTACAATTACTGTAGTTATTACTCTTATTATTATCAATCTAACTCGTATTATTAGCCATATTATGCTTATATGATCGATAGAACGACAAATACTATACTTATTACTCTTATTATTATCAATCTAACTCATATTATTAGCCATATTATGCTTATGTGATCGATAGAGCGACAATTACTATACTCACTACTCTTAGTATTATCAATCTAACTCATATTATTAGCCATTTTATGCTTATATTATCGATAGAACGACAATTACTATACTTATTACTGTTATTATTATCAATCTAACTCATATTATTAGCCATATTATGCTTATATGATCGATAGAACGAGAATTACTATACTCACTACTCTTAGTATTATCAATCTAACTCATATTATTAGCCATATTATGCTTATATGATCGATAGAACGAGAATTACTATACTCACTACTCTTAGTATTATCAATCTAACTCATATTATTAGCCATATTATGCTTATATTATCGATAGAACGACAATTACGATACTTATCACTCTTATTATTATCAATCTAACTCATATTATTAGCCATATTATGCTTATATGATCGATAGAACGAGAATTACTATACTCACTACTCTTAGTATTATCAATCCAACTCATATTATTAGCCATATTATGCTTATATTATCGATAGAACGACAATTACTATACTTGTTACTGTTATTATTATCAATCTGACTCATATTATTACCCATATTATGCTTAAATGATCGATGGAACGACAATTACTATACTTATTACTCTTATAATTATCAATCTAACTCATATTGTTAGCCATATTATGCTTATATGATCGATAGAACGACAAATACTATACTTACTACTCTTATTATTATCAATCTAACTCATATTATTAACCATATTATGCAGATATGATCGATAGAACTTCAATTGCTATACTCATTAGTCTTATTATTATCAATCTAACTCATATTATTAGCCATATTATGCTTAAATGATCGATAGAACTACAATTACTATACTCACTACTCTTATTATTATCAATCTAACTCATATTATTAGCCATATTATGCTTATATGATCGATAGAATGAGAATTACTATACTCACTACTCTTAGTATTATCACTCTAACTCATATTATTAGCCTTATTATGCTTATATGATCGATAGAACGACAATTACTGTAGTTATTACTCTTATTATTATCAATCTAACTCATATTATTAGCCATATTATGCATATATGTTCGATAGAACGAGAATTACTATACTCACTACTCTTAGTATTATCAATCTAACTCATATTATTAGCCATATTATGGTTATATTATCGATAGAACGACAATTACTATACTTATTACTGTTATTATTATCAATCTGACTCATATTATTACCCATATTATGCTTAAATGATCGATAGAACGACAATTACTATACTCATTACTCTTATTATTATCAATCTAACTCATATTATTAGCCATATTATGCATATATGATCGATAGAACGAGAATTACTATACTCACTACTCTTAGTATTATCAATCTAAATCATATTATTAGCCATATTATGGTTATATTCTCGATAGAACGACAATTACTATACTTATTACTGTTATTATTATCAATCTAACTCATATTATTAGCCATATTATGCTTAAATGATCGATAGATCTACAATTACTATACTCATTACTCTTATTATTATCAATCTAACTCATATTATTAGCCATATTATGCTTATATGATCGATAGAACGAGAATTACTATACTCACTACTCTTAGTATTATCAATCTAACTCATATTATTAGCCATATTATGGTTATATGATCGATAGAACGACAATTACTATACTTATTACTCTTATTATTATCAATCTAACTCATATTATTAGCCATATTATGCTTATATGATCGATAGAACGAGAACTACTATACTCACTGCTCTTAGTATTATCAATCTAACTCATATTATTAGCAATATTATGCTTATATTATCGATAGAACGACATTTACTATACTTATTACTGTTATTATTATCAATCTGACTCATATTATTACCCATATTATGCTTAAATGATCGATAGAACGACAATTACTATACTTATTACTGTTATTATTATCAATCTAACTCATATTATTAACCATATTATGCAGATATGATCGATAGAACTTCAATTACTATACTCATTAGTCTTATTATTATCAATCTAACTCATATTATTAGCCATATTATGCTTAAATGATCGATAGAACTACAATTACTATACTCATTACTCTTATTATTATCAATCTAACTCATATTATTAGCCATATTATGCTTATATGATCGATAGAATGAGAATTACTATACTCACTACTCTTAGTATTATCACTCTAACTCATATTATTAGCCTTATTATGCTTATATGATCGATAGAACGACAATTACTGTAGTTATTACTCTTATTATTATCAATCTAACTCATATTATTAGCCATATTATGCATATATGTTCGATAGAACGAGAATTACTATACTCACTACTCTTAGTATTATCAATCTAACTCATATTATTAGCCATATTATGGTTATATTATCGATAGAACGACAATTACTATACTTATTACTGTTATTATTATCAATCTAACTCATATTATTAGCCATATTATGCTTAAATGATCGATAGAACTACAATTACTATACTCATTACTCTTATTATTATTAATCTAACTCATATTATTAGCCATATTATGCTTATATGATCGATAGAACGAGAATTACTATACTCACTACTCTTAGTATTATCAATCTAACTCATATTATTAGCCATATTATGCTTATATGATCGATAGAACGACAATTACGATACTTATCACTCTTATTATTATCAATCTAACTCATATTATTAGCCATATTATGCTTATATGATCGATAGAACGAGAATTACTATACTCACTACTCTTAGTATTATCAATCTAACTCATATTATTAGCCATATTATGCTTATATTATCGATAGAACGACAATTACGATACTTATCACTCTTATTATTATCAATCTAACTCATATTATTAGCCATATTATGCTTATATGATCGATAGAACGAGAATTACTATACTCACTACTCTTAGTATTATCAATCCAACTCATATTATTAGCCATATTATGCTTATATTATCGATAGAACGACAATTACTATACTTGTTACTGTTATTATTATCAATCTGACTCATATTATTACCCATATTATGCTTAAATGATCGATGGAACGACAATTACTATACTTATTACTCTTATAATTATCAATCTAACTCATATTGTTAGCCATATTATGCTTATATGATCGATAGAACGACAAATACTATACTTACTACTCTTATTATTATCAATCTAACTCATATTATTAACCATATTATGCAGATATGATCGATAGAACTTCAATTGCTATACTCATTAGTCTTATTATTATCAATCTAACTCATATTATTAGCCATATTATGCTTAAATGATCGATAGAACTACAATTACTATACTCACTACTCTTATTATTATCAATCTAACTCATATTATTAGCCATATTATGCTTATATGATCGATAGAATGAGAATTACTATACTCACTACTCTTAGTATTATCACTCTAACTCATATTATTAGCCTTATTATGCTTATATGATCGATAGAACGACAATTACTGTAGTTATTACTCTTATTATTATCAATCTAACTCATATTATTAGCCATATTATGCATATATGTTCGATAGAACGAGAATTACTATACTCACTACTCTTAGTATTATCAATCTAACTCATATTATTAGCCATATTATGGTTATATTATCGATAGAACGACAATTACTATACTTATTACTGTTATTATTATCAATCTGACTCATATTATTACCCATATTATGCTTAAATGATCGATAGAACGACAATTACTATACTCATTACTCTTAGTATTATCAATCTAACTCATATTATTAGCCATATTATGGTTATATTCTCGATAGAACGACAATTACTATACTTATTACTGTTATTATTATCAATCTAACTCATATTATTAGCCATATTATGCTTAAATGATCGATAGATCTACCAATTACTATACTCATTACTCTTATTATTATCAATCTAACTCATATTATTAGCCATATTATGCTTATATGATCGATAGAACGAGAATTACTATACTCACTACTCTTAGTATTATCAATCTAACTCATATTATTAGCCATATTATGGTTATATGATCGATAGAACGACAATTACTATACTTATTACTCTTATTATTATCAATCTAACTCATATTATTAGCCATATTATGCTTATATGATCGATAGAACGAGAACTACTATACTCACTGCTCTTAGTATTATCAATCTAACTCATATTATTAGCAATATTATGCTTATATTATCGATAGAACGACATTTACTATACTTATTACTGTTATTATTATCAATCTGACTCATATTATTACCCATATTATGCTTAAATGATCGATAGAACGACAATTACTATACTTATTACTGTTATTATTATCAATCTAACTCATATTATTAACCATATTATGCAGATTGATCGATAGAAACTTCAATTACTATACTCATTAGTCTTATTATTATCAATCTAACTCATATTATTAGCCATATTATGCTTAAATGATCGATAGAACTACAATTACTATACTCATTACTCTTATTATTATCAATCTAACTCATTATTATTAGCCATATTATGCTTATATGATCGATAGAATGAGAATTACTATACTCACTACTCTTAGTATTATCACTCTAACTCATATTATTAGCCTTATTATGCTTATATGATCGATAGAACGACAATTACTGTAGTTTATTACTCTTATTATTATCAATCTAACTCATATTATTAGCCATATTATGGCATATATGTTCGATAGAACGAGAATTACTATACTCACTACTCTTAGTATTATCAATCTAACTCATATTATTAGCCATATTATGGTTATATTATCGATAAGAACGACAATTACTATACTTATTACTGTTATTTATTAATCAATCTAACTCATATTATTAGCCATATTATGCTTAAATGATCGATAGAACTACAATTACTATACTCATTACTCTTATTAATATTAATCTAACTCATATTATTAGCCCATATTATGCTTATATGATCGATAGAACGAGAATTACTATACTCACTACTCTTAGTATTATCAATCTAACTCATATTATTAGCCATATTATGCTTATATGATCGATAGAACGACAATTACGATACTTATCACTCTTATTATTATCAATCTAACTCATATTATTAGCCATATTATGGCTTATATGATCGATAGAACGAGAATTACTATACTCACTACTCTTAGTATTATCAATCCCAACTCATATTATTAGCCATATTATGCTTATATTATCGATAGAACGACAATTTACTATACTTGTTTACTGTTATTATTATCAATCTAACTCATATTATTAGCCATATTATGCTTATAT
>NW_027473742.1:56935-120403 GCF_050947335.1 Megachile rotundata | reverse complement strand
ACAATTACTATACTTATTACACTCACTATTATCAATCTAACTCATATTATTAGCCATATTATGCTTATATGATCGATAGAACGACAATTACTATACTTATTACACTCACTATTATCAATCTAACTCATATTATTAACCATATTATGCAGATATGATCGATAGCACGACATTTACTATACTTATTACTCTTATTGTTGTCAATCTAACTCATATTATTAACCATATTATGCAGACATGATCGATAGAACTACAATTAGTATACTCCTTACTCTTATTATTATCAATTTAACTCATATTATTAGCCATATTATGCTTATATGATCGATAGAACGACAATTACTATACTTCTTACACTCACTATTATCAATCTAACTCATATTATTAGCCATATTATGCTTATATGATCGATAGAACGACAATTACTATACTTATTACACTAACTGTTATCAATCTAACTCATATTATTAACCATAATATGCAGATATGATCGATAGAACTACAATTAGTATACTCCTTACTCTTATTATTATCAATCTAACTCATATTATTAGCCATATTAAGCTTATATGATCGATAGAACGACAATTACTATATTCATTTCCCTTATTATTATCAATCTAACTCATATTATTAGCCATATTATGCTTATATGATCGACAGAACGACAATTACTATACTCATTACACTTACTATTATCAATCTAACTCATATTATTAACCATATTATGCTCATATGATCGATAGAACGACAATTACTATACTTATTACTCTCATTGTTATCAATCTAACTCATATTGTTAGCCATATTATGCTTATGTGATCGATAGAACGACAATTACTATACTTATTACTCTTATTATTATGAATCTAACTCATATTATTAACCATATTATGCAGATATGATCGATAGCACGACATTTACTATACTTATTACTCTTATAGTTATCAATCTAACTCATATTATTAACCATATTATGCAGATATGATCGATAGAACTACAATTAGTATACTCATTTCTCTTATTATTATCAATCTAACTCATATTATTAGCCATATTATGCTTATATGATCGATAGAACGACATTTACTATACTTATTACTCTTATTGTTGTCAATCTAACTCATATTATTAACCATATTATGCAGACATGATCGATAGAACTACAATTAGTATACTCCTTACTCTTATTATTATCAATTTAACTCATATTATTAGCCATATTATGCTTATATGATCGATAGAACGACTATTACTATACTTATTACACTCACTATTATCAATCTAACTCATATCATTAGCCATATTATGCTTATATGATCGATCGAACGACAATGACTATACTCACTTCTCTTATTATTATCAATCTTACTCATATTATTAGCCATATTATGCTTATATGATCGATCGAACGACAATGACTATACTCACTTCTCTTATTATTATCAATCTTACTCATATTATTAGCCATATTATGCTTATATGATCGATCGAACGACAATGACTATACTCATTTCTCTTATTATAATCAATCTAACTCATATTATTAACCATATTATACTAATATGATCGATAGAACGACAATTTCTATACCTATTACACTCACTATTATCAATCTAACTCATATTATTGACCATATTATGCGGATATGATCGATAGCATGACATTTACTACACTTATTGCTCTTATTATTATCGATCTAACTCATATTATTAGCTATATTATGCTTATATGATCGACAGAACGACAATTACTATACTTATTACTCTCATTATTATCAGCCTAACTCATATTATTAGGCATATTATGCTAATATGATCGATAGAACGACAATTACTATACTTATTACACTCACTATTATCAATCTAACTCATATTATTAACCATATTATGCAGATATGATCGATAGCACGACATTTACTATACTTATTACTCTTATTGTTGTCAATCTAACTCATATTATTAACCATATTATGCAGACATGATCGATAGAACTACAATTAGTATACTCCTTACTCTTATTATTATCAATTTAACTCATATTATTAGCCATATTATGCTTATATGATCGATAGAACGACAATTACTATACTTATTACACTCACTATTATCAATCTAACTCATATTATTAGCCATATTATGCTTATATGATCGATAGAACGACAATTACTATACTTATTACACTCACTATTATCAATCTAACTCATATTATTAACCATATTATGCAGATATGATCGATAGCACGACATTTACTATACTTATTACTCTTATTGTTGTCAATCTAACTCATATTATTAACCATATTATGCAGACATGATCGATAGAACTACAATTAGTATACTCATTTCTCTTATTATTATCAATCTAACTCATATTATTAGCCATATTATGCTTATATGATCGATAGAACGACATTTACTATACTTATTACTCTTATTGTTGTCAATCTAACTCATATTATTAACCATATTATGCAGACATGATCGATAGAACTACAATTAGTATACTCCTTACTCTTATTATTATCAATTTAACTCATATTATTAGCCATATTATGCTTATATGATCGATAGAACGACTATTACTATACTTATTACACTCACTATTATCAATCTAACTCATATCATTAGCCATATTATGCTTATATGATCGATCGAACGACAATGACTATACTCACTTCTCTTATTATTATCAATCTTACTCATATTATTAGCCATATTATGCTTATATGATCGATCGAACGACAATGACTATACTCACTTCTCTTATTATTATCAATCTTACTCATATTATTAGCCATATTATGCTTATATGATCGATCGAACGACAATGACTATACTCATTTCTCTTATTATAATCAATCTAACTCATATTATTAACCATATTATACTAATATGATCGATAGAACGACAATTTCTATACCTATTACACTCACTATTATCAATCTAACTCATATTATTGACCATATTATGCGGATATGATCGATAGCATGACATTTACTACACTTATTGCTCTTATTATTATCGATCTAACTCATATTATTAGCTATATTATGCTTATATGATCGACAGAACGACAATTACTATACTTATTACTCTCATTATTATCAGCCTAACTCATATTATTAGGCATATTATGCTAATATGATCGATAGAACGACAATTACTATACTTATTACACTCACTATTATCAATCTAACTCATATTATTAACCATATTATGCAGATATGATCGATAGCACGACATTTACTATACTTATTACTCTTATTGTTGTCAATCTAACTCATATTATTAACCATATTATGCAGACATGATCGATAGAACTACAATTAGTATACTCCTTACTCTTATTATTATCAATTTAACTCATATTATTAGCCATATTATGCTTATATGATCGATAGAACGACAATTACTATACTTATTACACTCACTATTATCAATCTAACTCATATTATTAGCCATATTATGCTTATATGATCGATAGAACGACAATTACTATACTTATTACACTCACTATTATCAATCTAACTCATATTATTAACCATATTATGCAGATATGATCGATAGCACGACATTTACTATACTTATTACTCTTATTGTTGTCAATCTAACTCATATTATTAACCATATTATGCAGACATGATCGATAGAACTACAATTAGTATACTCCTTACTCTTATTATTATCAATTTAACTCATATTATTAGCCATATTATGCTTATATGATCGATAGAACGACAATTACTATACTTATTACACTCACTATTATCAATCTAACTCATATTATTAGCCATATTATGCTTATATGATCGATAGAACGACAATTACTATACTTATTACACTAACTGTTATCAATCTAACTCATATTATTAACCATAATATGCAGATATGATCGATAGAACTACAATTAGTATACTCCTTACTCTTATTATTATCAATCTAACTCATATTATTAGCCATATTAAGCTTATATGATCGATAGAACGACAATTACTATATTCATTTCCTTATTATTATCAATCTAACTCATATTATTAGCCATATTATGCTTATATGATCGACAGAACGACAATTACTATACTTATTACACTCACTGTTATCAATCTAACTCATATTATTAACCATATTATGCAAATATGATCGATAGAACGACAATTACTATACTCATTACTCTTATTATTATCGGCCCAACTCATATTATTAGCCATATTATGCTTATATGATCGACAGAACGACAATTACTATACTCATTACACTTACTATTATCAATCTAACTCATATTATTAACCATATTATGCTCATATGATCGATAGAACGACAATTACTATACTTATTACTCTCATTGTTATCAATCTAACTCATATTGTTAGCCATATTATGCTTATGTGATCGATAGAACGACAATTACTATACTTATTACTCTTATTATTATGAATCTAACTCATATTATTAACCATATTATGCAGATATGATCGATAGCACGACATTTACTATACTTATTACTCTTATAGTTATCAATCTAACTCATATTATTGACCATATTATGCGGATATGATCGATAGCATGACATTTACTACACTTATTGCTCTTATTATTATCGATCTAACTCATATTATTAGCTATATTATGCTTATATGATCGACAGAACGACAATTACTATACTTATTACACTCACTGTTATCAATCTAACTCATATTATTAACCATATTATGCAAATACGATCGATAGAACGACAATTACTATACTCATTTCTCTTATTATTATCAATCTAACTCATATTATTAGCCATATTATGCTTATATGATCGATAGAACGACAATTACTATACTCATTACTCTTATTATTATCAATCTAACTCATATTGTTAGCCATATTATGCTTATATGATCGATAGGACGACAATTAATATACTTATTACTCTCATTATTAACAATCTAACTCATATTATTAGCCATATTATGCTTATATGATCGGTAGAACGATAATTACTATACCTATTACTCTTATTATTATCAATCTAACTCATATCATTAGCCATATTATGCTTATGTGATCGATAGAACGACAATTACTATACTCATTACCCCTATTATCATCAGCCTAACTCATATTATTAGCCATATTATGCTTATATGAACGATAGAACGACAATTACTATACTCATTACTCTTATTATTATCAATCTAGCTCATATTATTAACCATATTATGCTTATATGATCGACAGAACGACAATTACTATACTTATTACTCTCATTATTATCAGCCTAACTCATATTATTAGCCATATTATGCTAATATGATCGATAGAACGACAATTACTATACTTATTACACTCACTATTATCAATCTAACTCATATTATTAACCATATTATGCAGATATGATCGATAGGACGACAATTAATATACTTATTACTCTTATTATTAACAATCTAACTCATATTATTAGCCATATTATGCTTATATGATCGGTAGAACGATAATTACTATACCTATTACTCTTATTATTATCAATCTAACTCATATCATTAGCCATATTATGCTTATGTGATCGATAGAACGACAATTACTATACTTATTACACTCACTATTATCAATCTAACTCATATTATTAGCCATATTATGCTTATATGATCGATAGAACGACAATTACTATACTTATTACACTCACTATTATCAATCTAACTCATATTATTAACCATATTATGCAGATATGATCGATAGCACGAC
The DNA here is from genome assembly GCF_050947335.1 of Megachile rotundata. Taxonomy (NCBI): domain Eukaryota; kingdom Metazoa; phylum Arthropoda; class Insecta; order Hymenoptera; family Megachilidae; genus Megachile; species Megachile rotundata. The sequence goes on along the minus strand of NW_027473742.1, from coordinate 114,675 downwards.
ATTTACTATACTTATTACTCTTATTGTTGTCAATCTAACTCATATTATTAACCATATTATGCAGACATGATCGATAGAACTACAATTAGTATACTCCTTACTCTTATTATTATCAATTTAACTCATATTATTAGCCATATTATGCTTATATGATCGATAGAACGACAATTACTATACTTCTTACACTCACTATTATCAATCTAACTCATATTATTAGCCATATTATGCTTATATGATCGATAGAACGACAATTACTATACTTATTACACTAACTGTTATCAATCTAACTCATATTATTAACCATAATATGCAGATATGATCGATAGAACTACAATTAGTATACTCCTTACTCTTATTATTATCAATCTAACTCATATTATTAGCCATATTAAGCTTATATGATCGATAGAACGACAATTACTATATTCATTTCCCTTATTATTATCAATCTAACTCATATTATTAGCCATATTATGCTTATATGATCGACAGAACGACAATTACTATACTCATTACACTTACTATTATCAATCTAACTCATATTATTAACCATATTATGCTCATATGATCGATAGAACGACAATTACTATACTTATTACTCTCATTGTTATCAATCTAACTCATATTGTTAGCCATATTATGCTTATGTGATCGATAGAACGACAATTACTATACTTATTACTCTTATTATTATGAATCTAACTCATATTATTAACCATATTATGCAGATATGATCGATAGCACGACATTTACTATACTTATTACTCTTATAGTTATCAATCTAACTCATATTATTAACCATATTATGCAGATATGATCGATAGAACTACAATTAGTATACTCATTTCTCTTATTATTATCAATCTAACTCATATTATTAGCCATATTATGCTTATATGATCGATAGAACGACATTTACTATACTTATTACTCTTATTGTTGTCAATCTAACTCATATTATTAACCATATTATGCAGACATGATCGATAGAACTACAATTAGTATACTCCTTACTCTTATTATTATCAATTTAACTCATATTATTAGCCATATTATGCTTATATGATCGATAGAACGACTATTACTATACTTATTACACTCACTATTATCAATCTAACTCATATCATTAGCCATATTATGCTTATATGATCGATCGAACGACAATGACTATACTCACTTCTCTTATTATTATCAATCTTACTCATATTATTAGCCATATTATGCTTATATGATCGATCGAACGACAATGACTATACTCACTTCTCTTATTATTATCAATCTTACTCATATTATTAGCCATATTATGCTTATATGATCGATCGAACGACAATGACTATACTCATTTCTCTTATTATAATCAATCTAACTCATATTATTAACCATATTATACTAATATGATCGATAGAACGACAATTTCTATACCTATTACACTCACTATTATCAATCTAACTCATATTATTGACCATATTATGCGGATATGATCGATAGCATGACATTTACTACACTTATTGCTCTTATTATTATCGATCTAACTCATATTATTAGCTATATTATGCTTATATGATCGACAGAACGACAATTACTATACTTATTACTCTCATTATTATCAGCCTAACTCATATTATTAGGCATATTATGCTAATATGATCGATAGAACGACAATTACTATACTTATTACACTCACTATTATCAATCTAACTCATATTATTAACCATATTATGCAGATATGATCGATAGCACGACATTTACTATACTTATTACTCTTATTGTTGTCAATCTAACTCATATTATTAACCATATTATGCAGACATGATCGATAGAACTACAATTAGTATACTCCTTACTCTTATTATTATCAATTTAACTCATATTATTAGCCATATTATGCTTATATGATCGATAGAACGACAATTACTATACTTATTACACTCACTATTATCAATCTAACTCATATTATTAGCCATATTATGCTTATATGATCGATAGAACGACAATTACTATACTTATTACACTCACTATTATCAATCTAACTCATATTATTAACCATATTATGCAGATATGATCGATAGCACGACATTTACTATACTTATTACTCTTATTGTTGTCAATCTAACTCATATTATTAACCATATTATGCAGACATGATCGATAGAACTACAATTAGTATACTCATTTCTCTTATTATTATCAATCTAACTCATATTATTAGCCATATTATGCTTATATGATCGATAGAACGACATTTACTATACTTATTACTCTTATTGTTGTCAATCTAACTCATATTATTAACCATATTATGCAGACATGATCGATAGAACTACAATTAGTATACTCCTTACTCTTATTATTATCAATTTAACTCATATTATTAGCCATATTATGCTTATATGATCGATAGAACGACTATTACTATACTTATTACACTCACTATTATCAATCTAACTCATATCATTAGCCATATTATGCTTATATGATCGATCGAACGACAATGACTATACTCACTTCTCTTATTATTATCAATCTTACTCATATTATTAGCCATATTATGCTTATATGATCGATCGAACGACAATGACTATACTCACTTCTCTTATTATTATCAATCTTACTCATATTATTAGCCATATTATGCTTATATGATCGATCGAACGACAATGACTATACTCATTTCTCTTATTATAATCAATCTAACTCATATTATTAACATATTATACTAATATGATCGATAGAACGACAATTTCTATACCTATTACACTCACTATTATCAATCTAACTCATATTATTGACCATATTATGCGGATATGATCGATAGCATGACATTTACTACACTTATTGCTCTTATTATTATCGATCTAACTCATATTATTAGCTATATTATGCTTATATGATCGACAGAACGACAATTACTATACTTATTACTCTCATTATTATCAGCCTAACTCATATTATTAGGCATATTATGCTAATATGATCGATAGAACGACAATTACTATACTTATTACACTCACTATTATCAATCTAACTCATATTATTAACCATATTATGCAGATATGATCGATAGCACGACATTTACTATACTTATTACTCTTATTGTTGTCAATCTAACTCATATTATTAACCATATTATGCAGACATGATCGATAGAACTACAATTAGTATACTCCTTACTCTTATTATTATCAATTTAACTCATATTATTAGCCATATTATGCTTATATGATCGATAGAACGACAATTACTATACTTATTACACTCACTATTATCAATCTAACTCATATTATTAGCCATATTATGCTTATATGATCGATAGAACGACAATTACTATACTTATTACACTCACTATTATCAATCTAACTCATATTATTAACCATATTATGCAGATATGATCGATAGCACGACATTTACTATACTTATTACTCTTATTGTTGTCAATCTAACTCATATTATTAACCATATTATGCAGACATGATCGATAGAACTACAATTAGTATACTCCTTACTCTTATTATTATCAATTTAACTCATATTATTAGCCATATTATGCTTATATGATCGATAGAACGACAATTACTATACTTATTACACTCACTATTATCAATCTAACTCATATTATTAGCCATATTATGCTTATATGATCGATAGAACGACAATTACTATACTTATTACACTAACTGTTATCAATCTAACTCATATTATTAACCATAATATGCAGATATGATCGATAGAACTACAATTAGTATACTCCTTACTCTTATTATTATCAATCTAACTCATATTATTAGCCATATTAAGCTTATATGATCGATAGAACGACAATTACTATATTCATTTCCCTTATTATTATCAATCTAACTCATATTATTAGCCATATTATGCTTATATGATCGACAGAACGACAATTACTATACTTATTACACTCACTGTTATCAATCTAACTCATATTATTAACCATATTATGCAAATATGATCGATAGAACGACAATTACTATACTCATTACTCTTATTATTATCGGCCCAACTCATATTATTAGCCATATTATGCTTATATGATCGACAGAACGACAATTACTATACTCATTACACTTACTATTATCAATCTAACTCATATTATTAACCATATTATGCTCATATGATCGATAGAACGACAATTACTATACTTATTACTCTCATTGTTATCAATCTAACTCATATTGTTAGCCATATTATGCTTATGTGATCGATAGAACGACAATTACTATACTTATTACTCTTATTATTATGAATCTAACTCATATTATTAACCATATTATGCAGATATGATCGATAGCACGACATTTACTATACTTATTACTCTTATAGTTATCAATCTAACTCATATTATTAACCATATTATGCAGATATGATCGATAGAACTACAATTAGTATACTCATTTCTCTTATTATTATCAATCTAACTCATATTATTAGCCATATTATGCTTATATGATCGATAGAACGACAATTACTATACTCATTACTCTTATTATTATCAATCTAACTCATATTGTTAGCCATATTATGCTTATATGATCGATAGGACGACAATTAATATACTTATTACTCTTATTATTAACAATCTAACTCATATTATTAGCCATATTATGCTTATATGATCGGTAGAACGATAATTACTATACCTATTACTCTTATTATTATCAATCTAACTCATATCATTAGCCATATTATGCTTATGTGATCGATAGAACGACAATTACTATACTCATTACCCCTATTATCATCAGCCTAACTCATATTATTAGCCATATTATGCTTATATGAACGATAGAACGACAATTACTATACTCATTACTCTTATTATTATCAATCTAGCTCATATTATTAACCATATTATGCTAATATGATCGATAGAACGACAATTACTATATACATTTCTCTTATTATTATCAATCTAATTCATATTATTAGCCATATTATGCTTATATGATCGACAGAACGACAATTACTATACTTATTACTCTCATTATTATCAGCCTAACTCATATTATTAGCCATATTATGCTAATATGATCGATAGAACGACAATTACTATACTTATTACACTCACTATTATCAATCTAACTCATATTATTAACCATATTATGCAGATATGATCGATAGGACGACAATTAATATACTTATTACTCTTATTATTAACAATCTAACTCATATTATTAGCCATATTATGCTTATATGATCGGTAGAACGATAATTACTATACCTATTACTCTTATTATTATCAATCTAACTCATATCATTAGCCATATTATGCTTATGTGATCGATAGAACGACAATTACTATACTTATTACACTCACTATTATCAATCTAACTCATATTATTAGCCATATTATGCTTATATGATCGATAGAACGACAATTACTATACTTATTACACTCACTATTATCAATGTAACTCATATTATTAACCATATTATGCAGATATGATCGATAGCACGACATTTACTATACTTATTACTCTTATTGTTGTCAATCTAACTCATATTATTAACCATATTATGCAGACATGATCGATAGAACTACAATTAGTATACTCCTTACTCTTATTATTATCAATTTAACTCATATTATTAGCCATATTATGCTTATATGATCGATAGAACGACAATTACTATACTTATTACACTCACTATTATCAATCTAACTCATATTATTAGCCATATTATGCTTATATGATCGATAGAACGACAATTACTATACTTATTACACTAACTGTTATCAATCTAACTCATATTATTAACCATAATATGCAGATATGATCGATAGAACTACAATTAGTATACTCCTTACTCTTATTATTATCAATCTAACTCATATTATTAGCCATATTAAGCTTATATGATCGATAGAACGACAATTACTATATTCATTTCCCTTATTATTATCAATCTAACTCATATTATTAGCCATATTATGCTTATATGATCGACAGAACGACAATTACTATACTCATTACACTTACTATTATCAATCTAACTCATATTATTAACCATATTATGCTCATATGATCGATAGAACGACAATTACTATACTTATTACTCTCATTGTTATCAATCTAACTCATATTGTTAGCCATATTATGCTTATGTGATCGATAGAACGACAATTACTATACTTATTACTCTTATTATTATGAATCTAACTCATATTATTAACCATATTATGCAGATATGATCGATAGCACGACATTTACTATACTTATTACTCTTATAGTTATCAATCTAACTCATATTATTAACCATATTATGCAGATATGATCGATAGAACTACAATTAGTATACTCATTTCTCTTATTATTATCAATCTAACTCATATTATTAGCCATATTATGCTTATATGATCGATAGAACGACATTTACTATACTTCTTACTCTTATTGTTGTCAATCTAACTCATATTGTTAGCCATATTATGCTTATGTGATCGATAGAACGACAATTACTATACTTATTACTCTTATTATTATGAATCTAACTCATATTATTAACCATATTATGCAGATATGATCGATAGCACGACATTTACTATACTTATTACTCTTATAGTTATCAATCTAACTCATATTATTAACCATATTATGCAGATATGATCGATAGAACTACAATTAGTATACTCATTTCTCTTATTATTATCAATCTAACTCATATTATTAGCCATATTATGCTTATATGATCGATAGAACGACATTTACTATACTTATTACTCTTATTGTTGTCAATCTAACTCATATTATTAACCATATTATGCAGACATGATCGATAGAACTACAATTAGTATACTCCTTACTCTTATTATTATCAATTTAACTCATATTATTAGCCATATTATGCTTATATGATCGATAGAACGACTATTACTATACTTATTACACTCACTATTATCAATCTAACTCATATTATTAGCCATATTATGCTTATATGATCGATCGAACGACAATGACTATACTCACTTCTCTTATTATTATCAATCTTACTCATATTATTAGCCATATTATGCTTATATGATCGATCGAACGACAATGACTATACTCACTTCTCTTATTATTATCAATCTTACTCATATTATTAGCCATATTATGCTTATATGATCGATCGAACGACAATGACTATACTCATTTCTCTTATTATTATCAATCTAACTCATATTATTAACCATATTATACTAATATGATCGATAGAACGACAATTTCTATACCTATTACACTCACTATTATCAATCTAACTCATATTATTGACCATATTATGCGGATATGATCGATAGCATGACATTTACTACACTTATTGCTCTTATTATTATCGATCTAACTCATATTATTAGCTATATTATGCTTATATGATCGACAGAACGACAATTACTATACTTATTACACTCACTGTTATCAATCTAACTCATATTATTAACCATATTATGCAAATACGATCGATAGAACGACAATTACTATACTCATTACCCCTATTATCATCAGCCTAACTCATATTATTAGCCATATTATGCTTATATGAACGATAGAACGACAATTACTATACTCATTACTCTTATTATTATCAATCTAGCTCATATTATTAACCATATTATGCTAATATGATCGATAGAACGACAATTACTATATACATTTCTCTTATTATTATCAATCTAATTCATATTATTAGCCATATTATGCTTATATGATCGACAGAACGACAATTACTATACTTATTACACTCACTATTATCAATCTAACTCATATTATTAACCATATTATGCAGATATGATCGATAGCACGACATTTACTATACTTATTACTCTTATTGTTGTCAATCTAACTCATATTATTAAGCATATTATGCAGACATGATCGATAGAACTACAATTAGTATACTCCTTACTCTTATTATTATCAATTTAACTCATATTATTAGCCATATTATGCTTATATGATCGATAGAACGACAATTACTATACTTATTACACTCACTATTATCAATCTAACTCATATTATTAGCCATATTATGCTTATATGATCGATAGAACGACAATTACTATGCTTATTACACTAACTGTTATCAATCTAACTCATATTATTAACCATAATATGCAGATATGATCGATAGAACTACAATTAGTATACTCCTTACTCTTATTATTATCAATCTAACTCATATTATTAGCCATATTAAGCTTATATGATCGATAGAACGACAATTACTATATTCATTTCCCTTATTATTATCAATCTAACTCATATTATTAGCCATATTATGCTTATATGATCGACAGAACGACAATTACTATACTCATTACACTTACTATTATCAATCTAACTCATATTATTAACCATATTATGCTCATATGATCGATAGAACGACAATTACTATACTTATTACTCTCATTGTTATCAATCTAACTCATATTGTTAGCCATATTATGCTTATGTGATCGATAGAACGACAATTACTATACTTATTACTCTTATTATTATGAATCTAACTCATATTATTAACCATATTATGCAGATATGATCGATAGCACGACATTTACTATACTTATTACTCTTATAGTTATCAATCTAACTCATATTATTAGCCATATTATGCTTATATGATCGATAGAACGACATTTACTATACTTATTACTCTTATTGTTGTCAATCTAACTCATATTATTAACCATATTATGCAGACATGATCGATAGAACTACAATTAGTATACTCCTTACTCTTATTATTATCAATTTAACTCATATTATTAGCCATATTATGCTTATATGATCGATAGAACGACTATTACTATACTTATTACACTCACTATTATCAATCTAACTCATATTATTAGCCATATTATGCTTATATGATCGATAGAACGACAATTACTATACTTATTACACTAACTGTTATCAATCTAACTCATATTATTAACCATAATATGCAGATATGATCGATAGAACTACAATTAGTATACTCCTTACTCTTATTATTATCAATCTAACTCATATTATTAGCCATATTAAGCTTATATGATCGATAGAACGACAATTACTATATTCATTTCCCTTATTATTATCAATCTAACTCATATTATTAGCCATATTATGCTTATATGATCGACAGAACGACAATTACTATACTTATTACACTCACTGTTATCAATCTAACTCATATTATTAACCATATTATGCAAATATGATCGATAGAACGACAATTACTATACTCATTACTCTTATTATTATCGGCCCAACTCATATTATTAGCCATATTATGCTTATATGATCGACAGAACGACAATTACTATACTCATTACACTTTCTATTATCAATCTAACTCATATTATTAACCATATTATGCTCATATGATCGATAGAACGACAATTACTATACTTATTACTCTCATTGTTATCAATCTAACTCATATTGTTAGCCATATTATGCTTATGTGATCGATAGAACGACAATTACTATACTTATTACTCTTATTATTATGAATCTAACTCATATTATTAACCATATTATGCAGATATGATCGATAGCACGACATTTACTATACTTATTACTCTTATAGTTATCAATCTAACTCATATTATTAACCACATTATGCAGATATGATCGATAGAACTACAATTAGTATACTCATTTCTCTTATTATTATCAATCTAACTCATATTATTAGCCATATTATGCTTATATGATCGATAGAACGACAATTACTATACTCATTACTCTTATTATTATCAATCTAACTCATATTGTTAGCCATATTATGCTTATATGATCGATAGGACGACAATTAATATACTTATTACTCTTATTATTAACAATCTAACTCATATTATTAGCCATATTATGCTTATATGATCGGTAGAACGATAATTACTATACCTATTACTCTTATTATTATCAATCTAACTCATATCATTAGCCATATTATGCTTATGTGATCGATAGAACGACAATTACTATACTCATTACCCCTATTATCATCAGCCTAACTCATATTATTAGCCATATTATGCTTATATGAACGATAGAACGACAATTACTATACTCATTACTCTTATTATTATCAATCTAGCTCATATTATTAACCATATTATGCTGATATGATCGATAGAACGACAATTACTATATACATTTCTCTTATTATTATCAATCTAATTCATATTATTAGCCATATTATGCTTATATGATCGACAGAACGACAATTACTATACTTATTACTCTCATTATTATCAGCCTAACTCATATTATTAGCCATATTATGCTAATATGATCGATAGAACGACAATTACTATACTTATTACACTCACTATTATCAATCTAACTCATATTATTAACCATATTATGCAGATATGATCGATAGGACGACAATTAATATACTTATTACTCTTATTATTAACAATCTAACTCATATTATTAGCCATATTATGCTTATATGATCGGTAGAACGATAATTACTATACCTATTACTCTTATTATTATCAATCTAACTCATATCATTAGCCATATTATGCTTATGTGATCGATAGAACGACAATTACTATACTTATTACACTCACTATTATCAATCTAACTCATATTATTAGCCATATTATGCTTATATGATCGATAGAACGACAATTACTATACTTATTACACTCACTATTATCAATCTAACTCATATTATTAACCATATTATGCAGATATGATCGATAGCACGACATTTACTATACTTATTACTCTTATTGTTGTCAATCTAACTCATATTATTAACCATATTATGCAGACATGATCGATAGAACTACAATTAGTATACTCCTTACTCTTATTATTATCAATTTAACTCATATTATTAGCCATATTATGCTTATATGATCGATAGAACGACAATTACTATTCTTATTACACTCACTATTATCAATCTAACTCATATTATTAGCCATATTATGCTTATATGATCGATAGAACGACAATTACTATACTTATTACACTAACTGTTATCAATCTAACTCATATTATTAACCATAATATGCAGATATGATCGATAGAACTACAGTTAGTATACTCCTTACTCTTATTATTATCAATCTAACTCATATTATTAGCCATATTAAGCTTATATGATCGATAGAACGACAATTACTATATTCATTTCCCTTATTATTATCAATCTAACTCATATTATTAGCCATATTATGCTTATATGATCGACAGAACGACAATTACTATACTCATTACACTTACTATTATCAATCTAACTCATATTATTAACCATATTATGCTCATATGATCGATAGAACGACAATTACTATACTTATTACTCTCATTGTTATCAATCTAACTCATATTGTTAGCCATATTATGCTTATGTGATCGATAGAACGACAATTACTATACTTATTACTCTTATTATTATGAATCTAACTCATATTATTAACCATATTATGCAGATATGATCGATAGCACGACATTTACTATACTTATTACTCTTACAGTTATCAATCTAACTCATATTATTAACCATATTATGCAGATATGATCGATAGAACTACAATTAGTATACTCATTTCTCTTATTATTATCAATCTAACTCATATTATTAGCCATATTATGCTTATATGATCGATAGAACGACATTTACTATACTTATTACTCTTATTGTTGTCAATCTAACTCATATTATTAACCATATTATGCAGACATGATCGATAGAACTACAATTAGTATACTCCTTACTCTTATTATTATCAATTTAACTCATATTATTAGCCATATTATGCTTATGTGATCGATAGAACGACTATTACTATACTTATTACACTCACTATTATCAATCTAACTCATATTATTAGCCATATTATGCTTATATGATCGATAGAACGACAATTACTATACTTATTACACTAACTGTTATCAATCTAACTCATATTATTAACCATAATATGCAGATATGATCGATAGAACTACAATTAGTATACTCCTTACTCTTATTATTATCAATCTAACTCATATTATTAGCCATATTAAGCTTATATGATCGATAGAACGACAATTACTATATTCATTTCCCTTATTATTATCAATCTAACTCATATTATTAGCCATATTATGCTTATATGATCGACAGAACGACAATTACTATACTTATTACACTCACTGTTATCAATCTAACTCATATTATTAACCATATTATGCAAATATGATCGATAGAACGACAATTACTATACTCATTACTCTTATTATTATCGGCCCAACTCATATTATTAGCCATATTATGCTTATATGATCGACAGAACGACAATTACTATACTCATTACACTTACTATTATCAATCTAACTCATATTATTAACCATATTATGCTCATATGATCGATAGAACGACAATTACTATACTTATTACTCTCATTGTTATCAATCTAACTCATATTGTTAGCCATATTATGCTTATGTGATCGATAGAATGACAATTACTATACTTATTACTCTTATTATTATGAATCTAACACATATTATTAACCATATTATGCAGATATGATCGATAGCACGACATTTACTATACTTATTACTCTTATAGTTATCAATCTAACTCATATTATTAACCATATTATGCAGATATGATCGATAGAACTACAATTAGTATACTCCTTACTCTTATTATTATCAATCTAACTCATATTATTAGCCATATTATGCTTATATGATCGATAGAACGACAATTACTATATTCATTTCTCTTATTATTATCAATCTAATTCATATTATTAGCCATATTATGCTTATATGATCGACAGAACGACAATTACTATACTTATTACTCTCATTATTATCAGCCTAACTCATATTATTAGCCATATTATGCTAATATGATCGATAGAACGACAATTACTATACTTATTACACTCACTATTATCAATCTAACTCATATTATTAACCATATTATGCAGATATGATCGATAGCACGACATTTACTATACTTATTACTCTTATTGTTGTCAATCTAACTCATATTATTAACCATATTATGCAGACATGAGCGATAGAACTACAATTAGTATACTCCTTACTCTTATTATTATCAATTTAACTCATATTATTAGCCATATTATGCTTATATGATCGATAGAACGACAATTACTATACTTATTACACTCACTATTATCAATCTAACTCATATTATTAACCATATTATGCAGATATGATCGATAGCACGACATTTACTATACTTATTACTCTTATTGTTGTCAATCTAACTCATATTATTAACCATATTATGCAGACATGAGCGATAGAACTACAATTAGTATACTCCTTACTCTTATTATTATCAATTTAACTCATATTATTAGCCATATTATGCTTATATGATCGATAGAACGACAATTACTATACTTATTACACTCACTATGATCAATCTAACTCATATTATTAGCCATATTATGCTTATATGATCGATAGAAAGACAATTACTATACTTATTACACTCACTGTTATCAATCTAACTCATATTATTAACCACATTATGCAAATATGATCGATAGAACGACAATTACTATACTTATTACTCTTATTATTATGAATCTAACTCATATTATTAACCATATTATGCAGATATGATCGATAGCACGACATTTACTGTACTTATTACTCTTACTGTTATCAATCTAACTCATATTATTAACCATATTATGCAGATATGATCGATAGAACTACAATTAGTATACTCATTACTCTTATTATTATCAATCTAACTCATATTATTAACCATATTATACTAATATGATCGATAGAACGACAATGTCTATACCTATTACACTCACTATTATCAATCTAACTCATATTATTGACCATATTATGCGGATATGATCGATAGCATGACATTTACTACACTTATTGCTCTTATTATTATCGATCTAACTCATATTATTAGCTATATTATGCTTATATGATCGACAGAACGACAATTACTATACTTATTACACTCACTGTTATCAATCTAACTCATATTATTAACCATATTATGCAAATACGATCGATAGAACGACAATTACTATACTCATTACCCCTATTATCATCAGCCTAACTCATATTATTAGCCATATTATGCTTATATGAACGATAGAACGACAATTACTATACTCATTACTCTTATTATTATCAATCTAGCTCATATTATTAACCATATTATGCTAATATGATCGATAGAACGACAATTACTATATACATTTCTCTTATTATTATCAATCTAATTCATATTATTAGCCATATTATGCTTATATGATCGACAGAACGACAATTACTATACTTATTACTCTCATTATTATCAGCCTAACTCATATTATTAGCCATATTATGCTAATATGATCGATAGAACGACAATTACTATACTTATTACACTCACTATTATCAATCTAACTCATATTATTAACCATATTATGCAGATATGATCGATAGCACGACATTTACTATACTTATTACTCTTATTGTTGTCAATCTAACTCATATTATTAACCATATTATGCAGACATGATCGATAGAACTACAATTAGTATACTCCTTACTCTTATTATTATCAATTTAACTCATATTATTAGCCATATTATGCTTATATGATCGATAGAACGACAATTACTATATTCATTTCCCTTATTATTATCAATCTAACTCATATTATTAGCCATATTATGCTTATATGATCGATAGAACGACAATTACTATACTTATTACACTAACTGTTATCAATCTAACTCATATTATTAACCATAATATGCAGATATGATCGATAGAACTACAATTAGTATACTCCTTACTCTTATTATTATCAATCTAACTCATATTATTAGCCATATTAAGCTTATATGATCGATAGAACGACAATTACTATATTCATTTCCCTTATTATTATCAATCTAACTCATATTATTAGCCATATTATGCTTATATGATCGACAGAACGACAATTACTATACTTATTACACTCACTGTTATCAATCTAACTCATATTATTAACCATATTATGCAAATATGATCGATAGAACGACAATTACTATACTCATTACTCTTATTATTATCGGCCCAACTCATATTATTAGCCATATTATGCTTATATGATCGACAGAACGACAATTACTATACTCATTACACTTACTATTATCAATCTAACTCATATTATTAACCATATTATGCTCATATGATCGATAGAACGACAATTACTATACTTATTACTCTCATTGTTATCAATCTAACTCATATTGTTAGCCATATTATGCTTATGTGATCGATAGAATGACAATTACTATACTTATTACTCTTATTATTATGAATCTAACACATATTATTAACCATATTATGCAGATATGATCGATAGCACGACATTTACTATACTTATTACTCTTATAGTTATCAATCTAACTCATATTATTAACCATATTATGCAGATATGATCGATAGAACTACAATTAGTATACTCCTTACTCTTATTATTATCAATCTAACTCATATTATTAGCCATATTATGCTTATATGATCGATAGAACGACAATTACTATATTCATTTCTCTTATTATTATCAATCTAATTCATATTATTAGCCATATTATGCTTATATGATCGACAGAACGACAATTACTATACTTATTACTCTCATTATTATCAGCCTAACTCATATTATTAGCCATATTATGCTAATATGATCGATAGAACGACAATTACTATACTTATTACACTCACTATTATCAATCTAACTCATATTATTAACCATATTATGCAGATATGATCGATAGCACGACATTTACTATACTTATTACTCTTATTGTTGTCAATCTAACTCATATTATTAACCATATTATGCAGACATGAGCGATAGAACTACAATTAGTATACTCCTTACTCTTATTATTATCAATTTAACTCATATTATTAGCCATATTATGCTTATATGATCGATAGAACGACAATTACTATACTTATTACACTCACTATTATCAATCTAACTCATATTATTAACCATATTATGCAGATATGATCGATAGCACGACATTTACTATACTTATTACTCTTATTGTTGTCAATCTAACTCATATTATTAACCATATTATGCAGACATGAGCGATAGAACTACAATTAGTATACTCCTTACTCTTATTATTATCAATTTAACTCATATTATTAGCCATATTATGCTTATATGATCGATAGAACGACAATTACTATACTTATTACACTCACTATGATCAATCTAACTCATATTATTAGCCATATTATGCTTATATGATCGATAGAAAGACAATTACTATACTTATTACACTCACTGTTATCAATCTAACTCATATTATTAACCACATTATGCAAATATGATCGATAGAACGACAATTACTATACTTATTACTCTTATTATTATGAATCTAACTCATATTATTAACCATATTATGCAGATATAATCGATAGCACGACATTTACTGTACTTATTACTCTTACTGTTATCAATCTAACTCATATTATTAACCATATTATGCAGATATGATCGATAGAACTACAATTAGTATACTCATTACTCTTATTATTATCAATCTAACTCATATTATTAACCATATTATACTAATATGATCGATAGAACGACAATGTCTATACATATTACACTCACTATTATCAATCTAACTCATATTATTGACCATATTATGCGGATATGATCGATAGCATGACATTTACTACACTTATTGCTCTTATTATTATCGATCTAACTCATATTATTAGCTATATTATGCTTATATGATCGACAGAACGACAATTACTATACTTATTACACTCACTGTTATCAATCTAACTCATATTATTAACCATATTATGCAAATACGATCGATAGAACGACAATTACTATACTCATTACCCCTATTATCATCAGCCTAACTCATATTATTAGCCATATTATGCTTATATGAACGATAGAACGACAATTACTATACTCATTACTCTTATTATTATCAATCTAGCTCATATTATTAACCATATTATGCTAATATGATCGATAGAACGACAATTACTATATACATTTCTCTTATTATTATCAATCTAATTCATATTATTAGCCATATTATGCTTATATGATCGACAGAACGACAATTACTATACTTATTACTCTCATTATTATCAGCCTAACTCATATTATTAGCCATATTATGCTAATATGATCGATAGAACGACAATTACTATACTTATTACACTCACTATTATCAATCTAACTCATATTATTAACCATATTATGCAGATATGATCGATAGCACGACATTTACTATACTTATTACTCTTATTGTTGTCAATCTAACTCATATTATTAACCATATTATGCAGACATGATCGATAGAACTACAATTAGTATACTCCTTACTCTTATTATTATCAATTTAACTCATATTATTAGCCATATTATGCTTATATGATCGATAGAACGACAATTACTATATTCATTTCCCTTATTATTATCAATCTAACTCATATTATTAGCCATATTATGCTTATATGATCGACAGAACGACAATTACTATACTCATTACACTTACTATTATCAATCTAACTCATATTATTAACCATATTATGCTCATATGATCGATAGAACGACAATTACTATACTTATTACTCTTATTATTATGAATCTAACTCATATTATTAACCATATTATGCAGATATGATCGATAGCACGACATTTACTATATTCATTTCTCTTATTATTATCAATCTAACTCATATTATTAGCCATATTATGCTTATATGATCGATCGAACGACAATGACTATACTCACTTCTCTTATTATTATCAATCTAACTCATATTATTAACCATATTATGCAGATATGATCGATAGAACTACAATTAGTATACTCATTACACTTATTATTATCAATCTAACTCATATTATTAGCCATATTATGCTTATATGATCGACAGAACGACAATTACTATATTCATTACACTCACTATTATCAATTTAACTCATATTATTAACCATATTATGCTAATATGATCGATAGAACGACAATTACTATACTTATTACTCTCATTGTTATCAATCTAACTCATATTATTAGCCATATTATGCTTATGTGATCGATAGAACGACAATTAGTATACTTATTACACACACTATTATCAATCTAACTCATATTATTAACCATATTATGCAGATATGATCGATAGAACTACAATTAGTATACTCATTGCTCTTATTATTATCAATCTAACTCATATTATTAGCCATATTAAGCTTATATGATCGATAGAACGACAATTACTATATTCATTTCCCTTATTATTATCAATCTAACTCATATTATTAGCCATATTATGCTTATATGATCGATAGAACGACAATTACTATACTCATTACTCTTATTATTATCGGCCCAACTCATATTATTGGCCATATTATGCTTATATGATCGACAGAACGACAATTACTATACTCATTACACTTACTATTATCAATCTAACTCATATTATTAACCATATTATGCTAATATGATCGATAGAACGACAATTACTATACTTATTACTCTCATTGTTATCAATCTAACTCATATTATCAGCCATATTATGCTTATGTGATCGATAGAACGACAATTACTATACTTATTACTCTTATTATTATGAATCTAACTCATATTATTAACCATATTATGCAGATATGATCGATAGCACGACATTTACTGTACTTATTACTCTTACTGTTATCAATCTAACTCATATTATTAACCATATTATGCAGATATGATCGATAGAACTACAATTAGTATACTCATTACTCTTATTATTATCAATCTTACTCATATTATTAGCCATATTATGCTTATATGATCGATAGAACGACAATGACTATACTCACTTCTCTTATTATTATCAATCTTACTCATATTATTAGCCATATTATGCTTATATGGTCGATCGAACGACAATGACTATACTCACTTCTCTTATTATTATCAATCTAACTCATATTATTAGCCATATTATGCTAATATGATCGATAGAACGACCATTACTATACTTAATACACTCACTATTATCAATCTAACTCATATTATTAACCATATTATGCAGATATGATCGATAGCACGACATTTACTATACTAATTACTCTTATTGTTATCAATCTAACTCATATTATTAACCATATTATGCAGACATGATCGATAGAACTACAATTAGTATACTCCTTACTCTTATTATTATCAATCTAACTCATATTATTAGCCATATTATGCTTATATGATCGATAGAACGACAATTACTATATTCATTTCTCTTATTATTATCAATCTAACTCATATTATTAGCCATATTATGCTTATATGATCGATAGAAAGACAATTACTATACTTATTACACTCACTGTTATCAATCTAACTCATATTATTAACCACATTATGCAAATATGATCGATAGAACGACAATTACTATACTCATTACTCTTATTATTATCAGCCTAACTCATATTATAAGCCATATTATGCTAATATGATCGATAGAACGGCAATTACTATACTTATTACACTCACTATTATCAATCTAACTCATATTATTAACCATATTATGCGGATATGATCGATAGCATGACAATTGCTACACTTATTACTCTTATTATTATTGATCTAACTCATATTATTAGCTATATTATGCTTATATGATCGACAGAACGACAATTACTATACTTATTACACTCACTGTTATCAATCTAACTCATATTATTAACCATATTATGCAAATACGATCGATAGAACGACAATTACTATACTCATTACTCTTATTATCATCAGCCTAACTCATATTATTAGCCATATTATGCTTATATGAACGATAGAACGACAATTACTGTACTAATTACTCTTATTATTATCAATCTAGCTCATATTAATAACCATATTATGCTAATATGATCGATAGAACGACAATTACTATACTTATTACACACACTATTATCAATCTAACTCATATTATTAACCATATTATGCAGATATGATCGATAGCACGACATTTACTACACTTACTACTCTTATTATTATCAATCTAACTCCTATTATTAACCATATTATGCAGATATGATCGATAGCACGACATTTACTATACTTATTACTCTTATTATTATCAATCGAACTCATATTATTAACCATATTATGCAGATATGATCGATAGAACTACAATTAGTATACTCATTACTCTTATTATTATCAATCTAACTCATATTATTAGCCATATTAAGGTTATATGATCGATAGAACGACAATTACTATATTCATTTCCCTTATTATTATCAATCTAACTCATATTATTAGCCATATTAGGCTTATATGATCGATAGAACGACAATTACTATACTTATTACACTAACTGTTATCAATCTAACTCATATTATTAACCATAATATGCAGATATGATCGATAGAACTACAATTAGTATACTCCTTACTCTTATTATTATCAATCTAACTCATATTATTAGCCATATTAAGCTTATATGATCGATAGAACGACAATTACTATATTCATTTCCCTTATTATTATCAATCTAACTCATATTATTAGCCATATTATGCTTATATGATCGACAGAACGACAATTACTATACTTATTACACTCACTGTTATCAATGTAACTCATATTATTAACCATATTATGCAGATATGATCGATAGAACTACAATTAGTATACTCCTTACTCTTATTATTATCAATCTAACTCATATTATTAGCCATATTATGCTTATATGATCGATAGAACGACAATTACTATATTCATTTCTCTTATTATTATCAATCTAACTCATATTATTAACCATATTATGCAAATACGATCGATAGAACGACAATTACTATACTCATTACTCTTATTATCATCAGCCTAACTCATATTATTAGCCATATTATGCTTATATGAACGATAGAACGACAATTACTGTACTAATTACTCTTATTATTATCAATCTAGCTCATATTATTAACCATATTATGCTAATATGATCGATAGAACGACAATTACTATACTTATTACACACACTATTATCAATCTAACTCATATTATTAACCATATTATGCAGATATGATCGATAGCACGACATTTACTATACTTATTACTCTTACAGTTATCAATCTAACTCATATTATTAACCATATTATGCAGATATGATCGATAGAACTACAATTAGTATACTCATTTCTCTTATTATTATCAATCTAACTCATATTATTAGCCATATTATGCTTATATGATCGATAGAACGACATTTACTATACTTATTACTCTTATTGTTGTCAATCTAACTCATATTATTAACCATATTATGCAGACATGATCGATAGAACTACAATTAGTATACTCCTTACTCTTATTATTATCAATTTAACTCATATTATTAGCCATATTATGCTTATGTGATCGATAGAACGACTATTACTATACTTATTACACTCACTATTATCAATCTAACTCATATTATTAGCCATATTATGCTTATATGATCGATAGAACGACAATTACTATACTTATTACACTAACTGTTATCAATCTAACTCATATTATTAACCATAATATGCAGATATGATCGATAGAACTACAATTAGTATACTCCTTACTCTTATTATTATCAATCTAACTCATATTATTAGCCATATTAAGCTTATATGATCGATAGAACGACAATTACTATATTCATTTCCCTTATTATTATCAATCTAACTCATATTATTAGCCATATTATGCTTATATGATCGACAGAACGACAATTACTATACTTATTACACTCACTGCTATCAATCTAACTCATATTATTAACCATATTATGCAAATATGATCGATAGAACGACAATTACTATACTCATTACTCTTATTATTATCGGCCCAACTCATATTATTAGCCATATTATGCTTATATGATCGACAGAACGACAATTACTATACTCATTACACTTACTATTATCAATCTAACTCATATTATTAACCATATTATGCTCATATGATCGATAGAACGACAATTACTATACTTATTACTCTCATTGTTATCAATCTAACTCATATTGTTAGCCATATTATGCTTATGTGATCGATAGAATGACAATTACTATACTTATTACTCTTATTATTATGAATCTAACACATATTATTAACCATATTATGCAGATATGATCGATAGCACGACATTTACTATACTTATTACTCTTATAGTTATCAATCTAACTCATATTATTAACCATATTATGCAGATATGATCGATAGAACTACAATTAGTATACTCCTTACTCTTATTATTATCAATCTAACTCATATTATTAGCCATATTATGCTTATATGATCGATAGAACGACAATTACTATATTCATTTCTCTTATTATTATCAATCTAATTCATATTATTAGCCATATTATGCTTATATGATCGACAGAACGACAATTACTATACTTATTACTCTCATTATTATCAGCCTAACTCATATTATTAGCCATATTATGCTAATATGATCGATAGAACGACAATTACTATACTTATTACACTCACTATTATCAATCTAACTCATATTATTAACCATATTATGCAGATATGATCGATAGCACGACATTTACTATACTTATTACTCTTATTGTTGTCAATCTAACTCATATTATTAACCATATTATGCAGACATGAGCGATAGAACTACAATTAGTATACTCCTTACTCTTATTATTATCAATTTAACTCATATTATTAGCCATATTATGCTTATATGATCGATAGAACGACAATTACTATACTTATTACACTCACTATTATCAATCTAACTCATATTATTAACCATATTATGCAGATATGATCGATAGCACGACATTTACTATACTTATTACTCTTATTGTTGTCAATCTAACTCATATTATTAACCATATTATGCAGACATGAGCGATAGAACTACAATTAGTATACTCCTTACTCTTATTATTATCAATTTAACTCATATTATTAGCCATATTATGCTTATATGATCGATAGAACGACAATTACTATACTTATTACACTCACTATTATCAATCTAACTCATATTATTAACCATATTATGCTAATATGATCGATAGAACGACAATTACTATACTTATTACTCTCATTGTTATCAATCTAACTCATATTATTAACCATATTATGCAGATATGATCGATAGCACGACATTTACTATACTAATTACTCTTATTGTTATCAATCTAACTCATATTATTAACCATATTATGCAGACATGATCGATAGAACTACAATTAGTATACTCCTTACTCTTATTATTATCAATCTAACTCATATTATTAGCCATATTATGCTTATATGATCGATAGAACGACAATTACTATATTCATTTCTCTTATTATTATCAATCTAACTCATATTATTAGCCATATTATGCTTATATGATCGATAGAAAGACAATTACTATACTTATTACACTCACTGTTATCAATCTAACTCATATTATTAACCACATTATGCAAATATGATCGATAGAACGACAATTACTATACTCATTACTCTTATTATTATCAGCCTAACTCATATTATAAGCCATATTATGCTAATATGATCGATAGAACGGCAATTACTATACTTATTACACTCACTATTATCAATCTAACTCATATTATTAACCATATTATGCGGATATGATCGATAGCATGACAATTGCTACACTTATTACTCTTATTATTATTGATCTAACTCATATTATTAGCTATATTATGCTTATATGATCGACAGAACGACAATTACTATACTTATTACACTCACTGTTATCAATCTAACTCATATTATTAACCATATTATGCAAATACGATCGATAGAACGACAATTACTATACTCATTACTCTTATTATCATCAGCCTAACTCATATTATTAGCCATATTATGCTTATATGAACGATAGAACGACAATTACTGTACTAATTACTCTTATTATTATCAATCTAGCTCATATTAATAACCATATTATGCTAATATGATCGATAGAACGACAATTACTATACTTATTACACACACTATTATCAATCTAACTCATATTATTAACCATATTATGCAGATATGATCGATAGCACGACATTTACTACACTTACTACTCTTATTATTATCAATCTAACTCCTATTATTAACCATATTATGCAGATATGATCGATAGCACGACATTTACTATACTTATTACTCTTATTATTATCAATCGAACTCATATTATTAACCATATTATGCAGATATGATCGATAGAACTACAATTAGTATACTCATTACTCTTATTATTATCAATCTAACTCATATTATTAGCCATATTAAGCTTATATGATCGATAGAACGACAATTACTATATTCATTTCCCTTATTATTATCAATCTAACTCATATTATTAGCCATATTATGCTTATATGATCGACAGAACGACAATTACTATACTTATTACACTCACTGTTATCAATCTAACTCATATTATTAACCATATTATGCTTATATGAACGATAGAACGACAATTACTGTACTAATTACTCTTATTATTATCAATCTAGCTCATATTATTAACCATATTATGCTAATATGATCGATAGAACGACAATTACTATACTTATTACACACACTATTATCAATCTAACTCATATTATTAACCATATTATGCAGATATGATCGATAGCACGACATTTACTACACTTACTACTCTTATTATTATCAATCTAACTCCTATTATTAACCATATTATGCAGATATGATCGATAGCACGACATTTACTATACTTATTACTCTTATTATTATCAATCGAACTCATATTATTAACCATATTATGCAGATATGATCGATAGAACTACAATTAGTATACTCATTACTCTTATTATTATCAATCTAACTCATATTATTAGCCATATTAAGCTTATATGATCGATAGAACGACAATTACTATATTCATTTCCCTTATTATTATCAATCTAACTCATATTATTAGCCATATTAGGCTTATATGATCGATAGAACGACAATTACTATACTTATTACACTAACTGTTATCAATCTAACTCATATTATTAACCATAATATGCAGATATGATCGATAGAACTACAATTAGTATACTCCTTACTCTTATTGTTATCAATCTAACTCATATTATTAGCCATATTAAGCTTATATGATCGATAGAACGACAATTACTATATTCATTTCCCTTATTATTATCAATCTAACTCATATTATTAGCCATATTATGCTTATATGATCGACAGAACGACAATTACTATACTTATTACACTCACTGTTATCAATGTAACTCATATTATTAACCATATTATGCAGATATGATCGATAGAACTACAATTAGTATACTCCTTACTCTTATTATTATCAATCTAACTCATATTATTAGCCATATTATGCTTATATGATCGATAGAACGACAATTACTATATTCATTTCTCTTATTATTATCAATCTAACTCATATTATTAACCATATTATGCAAATACGATCGATAGAACGACAATTACTATACTCATTACTCTTATTATCATCAGCCTAACTCATATTATTAGCCATATTATGCTTATATGAACGATAGAACGACAATTACTGTACTCATTACTCTTATTATTATCAATCTAGCTCATATTATTAACCATATTATGCTAATATGATCCATAGAACGACAATTACTATACTTATTACACACACTATTATCAATCTAACTCATTATATTAACCATATTATGCAGATATGATCGATAGCACGACATTTACTATATTTATTACTCTTATTATTATCAATCTAACTCATATTATTAACCATATTATGCAGATGTGATCGATAGAACTACAATTAGTATACTCATTACTCTTATTGTTATCAATCTAACTCATATTATTAGCCATATTAAGCTTATATGATCGATAGAACGACAATTACTATATTCATTTCCCTTATTGTTATCAATCTAACTCATATTATTAGCCATATTATGCTTATATGATCGACAGAACGACTATTACAATACTTATTACTCTCATTATTATCAGCCTAACTCATATTATTAGCCATATTATGCTTATATGATCGATAGACGACAATTACTATACTCATTACACTCACTATTATCAATCTAACTCATATTAATAACCATATTATGCTAATATGATCGATAGAACGACAATTACTATACTTATTACACTCACTATTATCAATCTAACTCATATTATTAACCATATTATGCAGATATGATGGATAGCACGACATTTACTGTACTTATTACTCTTATTGTTATCAGTCTAACTCATATTATTAACAATATTATGCAGATATGATCGATAGAACTACAATTAGTATACTCCTTACTCTTATTATTATCAATCTAACTCATATTATTAGCCATATTATGCTTATATGATCCATAGAACGACAATTACTATATTCATTTCTCTTATTATTATCAATCTATCTCATATTATTAGCCATATTATGCTTATAGGATCGATAGAACGACAATTACTATACTTATTACTCTTATTGTTATCAATCTAACTCATATTATTAGCCAAATTATGCTTATATGATCGATAGAACGACAATTACTATACTTATTACTCTTATTATTATGAATCTAACTCATATTATTAACCATATTATGCTAATATGATCGATAGAACGACACTTACTATACTTATTACACTCACTATTATCAATCTAACTCATATTATTAACCATATTATGCAGATATGATCGATAGCACGACATTTACTATACCTATTACTCTTATTATTATCAGCCTAACTCATATTATTAGCCATATTATGCTTATATGATCGACAGAACGACAACTACTATACTTATTACACTCACTGTTATCAATCTAACTCATATTATTAGCCATATTATGCTTATATGATCGACAGAACGACAATTACTATACTTATTACACTCACTATTATCAATCTAACTCATGTTATTAACCATATTATGCAGATATGATCGATAGAACGACAATTACTATACTTATTACTCTTACTATTATCAATCTAACTCATATTATTAGCCATATTATGCTTATATGATCGATAGAACGTCAAATACTATACTTATTACTCTTATTATTATCAATCTAATTCATATTATTAACCATATTATGCTAATATGATCGATAGAACGACAATTACTATACTTATTACACTCACTGTTATCAATCTAACTCATATTATTAACCATATTGTGCAGATATGATCGATAGCACGACATTTACTATACACATTACTCTTACTATTATCAATCTAACTCATATTATTAGCCTTATTATGCTTATATGATCGATAGAACGACAATTACTGTACTTATTACTCTTACTATTATCAATCTAACTCATATTATTAACCATATTATGCAGATATGATCGATAGAATGAGAATTACTATACTCACTGCTCTTAGTATTATCACTCTAACTCATATGATTAGCCTTATTATGCTTATATGATCGATAGAATGAGAATTACTATACTCACTACTCTTAGTATTATCACTCTAACTCATATTATTAGCCTTATTATGCTTATACGATCGATAGAACGACAATTACTGTAGTTATTACTCTTATTATTATCAATCTAACTCATATTATTAGCCATATTATGCTTATATGATCGATAGAACGAGAATTACTATACTCACTACTCTTAGTATTATCACTCTAACTCATATTATTAGCCTTATTATGCTTATACGATCGATAGAACGACAATTACTGTACTTATTACTCTTATTAATATCAATCTAACTCATATTATTAGCCATATTATGCTTATATGATCGATAGAACGAGAATTACTATACTCACTACTCTTAGTATTATCAATCTAACTCATATTATTAGCCATATTAAGCTTATATGATCGATAGAACGACAATTACTATATTCATTTCCCTTATTATTATCAATCTAACTCATATTATTAGCCATATTATGCTTATATGATCGACAGAACGACAATTACTATACTTATTACACTCACTGTTATCAATGTAAATCATATTATTAACCATATTATGCAGATATGATCGATAGAACTACAATTAGTATACTCCTTACTCTTATTATTATCAATCTAACTCATATTATTAACCATATTATGCAAATACGATCGATAGAACGACAATTACTATACTCATTACTCTTATTATCATCAGCCTAACTCATATTATTAGCCATATTATGCTTATATGAACGATAGAACGACAATTACTGTACTCATTACTCTTATTATTATCAATCTAGCTCATATTATTAACCATATTATGCTAATATGATCCATAGAACGACAATTACTATACTTATTACACACACTATTATCAATCTAACTCATTATATTAACCATATTATGCAGATATGATCGATAGCACGACATTTACTATATTTATTACTCTTATTATTATCAATCTAACTCATATTATTAACCATATTATGCAGATGTGATCGATAGAACTACAATTAGTATACTCATTACTCTTATTATTATCAATCTAACTCATATTATTAGCCATATTAAGCTTATATGATCGATAGAACGACAATTACTATATTCATTTCCCTTATTGTTATCAATCTAACTCATATTATTAGCCATATTATGCTTATATGATCGACAGAACGACTATTACAATACTTATTACTCTCATTATTATCAGCCTAACTCATATTATTAGCCATATTATGCTTATATGATCGATAGACGACAATTACTATACTCATTACACTCACTATTATCAATCTAACTCATATTAATAACCATATTATGCTAATATGATCGATAGAACGACAATTACTATAGTTATTACACTCACTATTATCAATCTAACTCATATTATTAACCATATTATGCAGATATGATGGATAGCACGACATTTACTGTACTTATTACTCTTATTGTTATCAGTCTAACTCATATTATTAACAATATTATGCAGATATGATCGATAGAACTACAATTAGTATACTCCTTACTCTTATTATTATCAATCTAACTCATATTATTAGCCATATTATGCTTATATGATCCATAGAACGACAATTACTATATTCATTTCTCTTATTATTATCAATCTATCTCATATTATTAGCCATATTATGCTTATAGGATCGATAGAACGACAATTACTATACTTATTACTCTTATTGTTATCAATCTAACTCATATTATTAGCCAAATTATGCTTATATGATCGATAGAACGACAATTACTATACTTATTACTCTTATTATTATGAATCTAACTCATATTATTAACCATATTATGCTAATATGATCGATAGAACGACACTTACTATACTTATTACACTCACTATTATCAATCTAACTCATATTATTAACCATATTATGCAGATATGATCGATAGCACGACATTTACTATACCTATTACTCTTATTATTATCAGCCTAACTCATATTATTAGCCATATTATGCTTATATGATCGACAGAACGACAACTACTATACTTATTACACTCACTGTTATCAATCTAACTCATATTATTAGCCATATTATGCTTATATGATCGACAGAACGACAATTACTATACTTATTACACTCACTGTTATCAATCTAACTCATATTATTAACCATATTATGCAAATACGATCGATAGAACGACAATTACTATACTCATTACTCTTATTATCATCAGCCTAACTCATATTATTAGCCATATTATGCTTATATGAACGATAGAACGACAATTACTGTACTAATTACTCTTATTATTATCAATCTAGCTCATATTATTAACCATATTATGCTAATATGATCGATAGAACGACAATTACTATACTTATTACACTCACTGTTATCAATCTAACTCATATTATTAACCATATTGTGCAGATATGATCGATAGCACGACATTTACTATACACATTACTCTTACTATTATCAATCTAACTCATATTATTAGCCTTATTATGCTTATATGATCGATAGAACGACAATTACTGTACTTATTACTCTTACTATTATCAATCTAACTCATATTATTAACCATATTATGCAGATATGATCGATAGAATGAGAATTACTATACTCACTGCTCTTAGTATTATCACTCTAACTCATATTATTAGCCTTATTATGCTTATATGATCGATAGAATGAGAATTACTATACTCACTACTCTTAGTATTATCACTCTAACTCATATTATTAGCCTTATTATGCTTATACGATCGATAGAACGACAATTACTGTACTTATTACTCTTATTATTATCAATCTAACTCATATTATTAGCCATATTATGCTTATATGATCGATAGAACGAGAATTACTATACTCACTACTCTTAGTATTATCAATCTAACTCATATTATTAGCCATATTATGCTTATATGATCGATAGAACGACAATTACTATACTTATTACTCTTATGACTATCAATCTAACTCATATTATTAGCCATATTATGCTTATATGATCGATAGAACGAGAATTACTATACTCACTACTCTTAGTATTATCAATCTAACTCATATTATTAGCCATATTATGCTTATAATATCGATAGAACGACAATTACTATACTTATTACTGTTATTATTATCAATCTAACTCATATTATTAGCCATATTATGCTTAAATGATCGATAGAACTACAATTACTATACTCATTACTCTTATTATTATCAATCTAACTCATATTATTAGCCATATTATGCTTATATGATCGATAGAACGAGAATTACTATACTCACTACTCTTAATATTATTACTCTAACTCATATTATTAGCCATATTATGCTTATATGATCGATAGAACGACAATTACTATACTTATTACTCTTATTGTTATCAATCTAACTCATATTATTAGCCATATTATGCTTATATGATCGATAGAACGTGAATTACTATACTCACTACTCTTAGTATTATCAATCTAACTCATATTATTAGCCATATTATGCTTATATTATCGATAGAACGACAATTACTATACTTATTACTGTTATTATTATCAATCTAACTCGTATTATTAGCCATATTATGCTTATATGATCGATAGAACGACAATTACTCTACTTATTACTCTTATTATTATCAATCTAACTCATATTATTAACCATATTATGCTTATATGATCGATAGAACGACAATTACTATACTTATTACTTTTATTATTATCAATCTAACTCATATTATTAGCCATATTAGGCTTATATGATCGATAGAACGACAATTACTATACTTATTACACTAACTGTTATCAATCTAACTCATATTATTAACCATAATATGCAGATATGATCGATAGAACTACAATTAGTATACTCCTTACTCTTATTATTATCAATCTAACTCATATTATTAGCCATATTAAGCTTATATGATCGATAGAACGACAATTACTATATTCATTTCCCTTATTATTATCAATCTAACTCATATTATTAGCCATATTATGCTTATATGATCGACAGAACGACAATTACTATACTTATTACACTCACTGTTATCAATGTAACTCATATTATTAACCATATTATGCAGATATGATCGATAGAACTACAATTAGTATACTCCTTACTCTTATTATTATCAATCTAACTCATATTATTAGCCATATTATGCTTATATGATCGATAGAACGACAATTACTATATTCATTTCTCTTATTATTATCAATCTAACTCATATTATTAACCATATTATGCAAATACGATCGATAGAACGACAATTACTATACTCATTACTCTTATTATCATCAGCCTAACTCATATTATTAGCCATATTATGCTTATATGAACGATAGAACGACAATTACTGTACTAATTACTCTTATTATTATCAATCTAGCTCATATTATTAACCATATTATGCTAATATGATCGATAGAACGACAATTACTATACTTATTACACACACTATTATCAATCTAACTCATATTATTAACCATATTATGCAGATATGATCGATAGCACGACATTTACTATACTTATTACTCTTACAGTTATCAATCTAACTCATATTATTAACCATATTATGCAGATATGATCGATAGAACTACAATTAGTATACTCATTTCTCTTATTATTATCAATCTAACTCATATTATTAGCCATATTATGCTTATATGATCGATAGAACGACATTTACTATACTTATTACTCTTATTGTTGTCAATCTAACTCACATTATTAACCATATTATGCAGACATGATCGATAGAACTACAATTAGTATACTCCTTACTCTTATTATTATCAATTTAACTCATATTATTAGCCATATTATGCTTATGTGATCGATAGAACGACTATTACTATACTTATTACACTCACTATTATCAATCTAACTCATATTATTAGCCATATTATGCTTATATGATCGATAGAACGACAATTACTATACTTATTACACTAACTGTTATCAATCTAACTCATATTATTAACCATAATATGCAGATATGATCGATAGAACTACAATTAGTATACTCCTTACTCTTATTATTATCAATCTAACTCATATTATTAGCCATATTAAGCTTATATGATCGATAGAACGACAATTACTATATTCATTTCCCTTATTATTATCAATCTAACTCATATTATTAGCCATATTATGCTTATATGATCGACAGAACGACAATTACTATACTTATTACACTCACTGCTATCAATCTAACTCATATTATTAACCATATTATGCAAATATGATCGATAGAACGACAATTACTATACTCATTACTCTTATTATTATCGGCCCAACTCATATTATTAGCCATATTATGCTTATATGATCGACAGAACGACAATTACTATACTCATTACACTTACTATTATCAATCTAACTCATATTATTAACCATATTATGCTCATATGATCGATAGAACGACAATTACTATACTTATTACTCTCATTGTTATCAATCTAACTCATATTGTTAGCCATATTATGCTTATGTGATCGATAGAATGACAATTACTATACTTATTACTCTTATTATTATGAATCTAACACATATTATTAACCATATTATGCAGATATGATCGATAGCACGACATTTACTATACTTATTACTCTTATAGTTATCAATCTAACTCATATTATTAACCATATTATGCAGATATGATCGATAGAACTACAATTAGTATACTCCTTACTCTTATTATTATCAATCTAACTCATATTATTAGCCATATTATGCTTATATGATCGATAGAACGACAATTACTATATTCATTTCTCTTATTATTATCAATCTAATTCATATTATTAGCCATATTATGCTTATATGATCGACAGAACGACAATTACTATACTTATTACTCTCATTATTATCAGCCTAACTCATATTATTAGCCATATTATGCTAATATGATCGATAGAACGACAATTACTATACTTATTACACTCACTATTATCAATCTAACTCATATTATTAACCATATTATGCAGATATGATCGATAGCACGACATTTACTATACTTATTACTCTTATTGTTGTCAATCTAACTCATATTATTAACCATATTATGCAGACATGAGCGATAGAACTACAATTAGTATACTCCTTACTCTTATTATTATCAATTTAACTCATATTATTAGCCATATTATGCTTATATGATCGATAGAACGACAATTACTATACTTATTACACTCACTATTATCAATCTAACTCATATTATTAACCATATTATGCAGATATGATCGATAGCACGACATTTACTATACTTATTACTCTTATTGTTGTCAATCTAACTCATATTATTAACCATATTATGCAGACATGAGCGATAGAACTACAATTAGTATACTCCTTACTCTTATTATTATCAATTTAACTCATATTATTAGCCATATTATGCTTATATGATCGATAGAACGACAATTACTATACTTATTACACTCACTATTATCAATCTAACTCATATTATTAGCCATATTATGCTTATATGATCGATAGAAAGACAATTACTATACTTATTACACTCACTGTTATCAATCTAACTCATATTATTAACCACATTATGCAAATATGATCGATAGAACGACAATTACTATACTTATTACTCTTATTATTATGAATCTAACTCATATTATTAACCATATTATGCAGATATGATCGATAGAACTACAATTAGTATACTCATTACTCTTATTATTATCAATCTAACTCATATTATTAACCATATTATACTAATATGATCGATAGAACGACAATGTCTATACCTATTACACTCACTATTATCAATCTAACTCATATTATTGACCATATTATGCGGATATGATCGATAGCATGACATTTACTACACTTATTGCTCTTATTATTATCGATCTAACTCATATTATTAGCTATATTATGCTTATATGATCGACAGAACGACAATTACTATACTTATTACACTCACTGTTATCAATCTAACTCATATTATTAACCATATTATGCAAATACGATCGATAGAACGACAATTACTATACTCATTACCCCTATTATCATCAGCCTAACTCATATTATTAGCCATATTATGCTTATATGAACGATAGAACGACAATTACTATACTCATTACTCTTATTATTATCAATCTAGCTCATATTATTAACCATATTATGCTAATATGATCGATAGAACGACAATTACTATATACATTTCTCTTATTATTATCAATCTAATTCATATTATTAGCCATATTATGCTTATATGATCGACAGAACGACAATTACTATACTTATTACTCTCATTATTATCAGCCTAACTCATATTATTAGCCATATTATGCTAATATGATCGATAGAACGACAATTACTATACTTATTACACTCACTATTATCAATCTAACTCATATTATTAACCATATTATGCAGATATGATCGATAGCACGACATTTACTATACTTATTACTCTTATTGTTGTCAATCTAACTCATATTATTAACCATATTATGCAGACATGATCGATAGAACTACAATTAGTATACTCCTTACTCTTATTATTATCAATTTAACTCATATTATTAGCCATATTATGCTTATATGATCGATAGAACGACAATTACTATATTCATTTCCCTTATTATTATCAATCTAACTCATATTATTAGCCATATTATGCTTATATGATCGACAGAACGACAATTACTATACTCATTACACTTACTATTATCAATCTAACTCATATTATTAACCATATTATGCTCATATGATCGATAGAACGACAATTACTATACTTATTACTCTTATTATTATGAATCTAACTCATATTATTAACCATATTATGCAGATATGATCGATAGCACGACATTTACTATATTCATTTCTCTTATTATTATCAATCTAACTCATATTATTAGCCATATTATGCTTATATGATCGATCGAACGACAATGACTATACTCACTTCTCTTATTATTATCAATCTAACTCATATTATTAACCATATTATGCAGATATGATCGATAGAACTACAATTAGTATACTCATTACACTTATTATTATCAATCTAACTCATATTATTAGCCATATTATGCTTATATGATCGACAGAACGACAATTACTATATTCATTACACTCACTATTATCAATTTAACTCATATTATTAACCATATTATGCTAATATGATCGATAGAACGACAATTACTATACTTATTACTCTCATTGTTATCAATCTAACTCATATTATTAGCCATATTATGCTTATGTGATCGATAGAACGACAATTAGTATACTTATTACACACACTATTATCAATCTAACTCATATTATTAACCATATTATGCAGATATGATCGATAGAACTACAATTAGTATACTCATTGCTCTTATTATTATCAATCTAACTCATATTATTAGCCATATTAAGCTTATATGATCGATAGAACGACAATTACTATATTCATTTCCCTTATTATTATCAATCTAACTCATATTATTAGCCATATTATGCTTATATGATCGATAGAACGACAATTACTATACTCATTACTCTTATTATTATCGGCCCAACTCATATTATTGGCCATATTATGCTTATATGATCGACAGAACGACAATTACTATACTCATTACACTTACTATTATCAATCTAACTCATATTATTAACCATATTATGCTAATATGATCGATAGAACGACAATTACTATACTTATTACTCTCATTGTTATCAATCTAACTCATATTATCAGCCATATTATGCTTATGTGATCGATAGAACGACAATTACTATACTTATTACTCTTATTATTATGAATCTAACTCATATTATTAACCATATTATGCAGATATGATCGATAGCACGACATTTACTGTACTTATTACTCTTACTGTTATCAATCTAACTCATATTATTAACCATATTATGCAGATATGATCGATAGAACTACAATTAGTATACTCATTACTCTTATTATTATCAATCTTACTCATATTATTAGCCATATTATGCTTATATGATCGATAGAACGACAATGACTATACTCACTTCTCTTATTATTATCAATCTTACTCATATTATTAGCCATATTATGCTTATATGGTCGATCGAACGACAATGACTATACTCACTTCTCTTATTATTATCAATCTAACTCATATTATTAGCCATATTATGCTAATATGATCGATAGAACGACAATTACTATACTTAATACACTCACTATTATCAATCTAACTCATATTATTAACCATATTATGCAGATATGATCGATAGCACGACATTTACTATACTAATTACTCTTATTGTTATCAATCTAACTCATATTATTAACCATATTATGCAGACATGATCGATAGAACTACAATTAGTATACTCCTTACTCTTATTATTATCAATCTAACTCATATTATTAGCCATATTATGCTTATATGATCGATAGAACGACAATTACTATATTCATTTCTCTTATTATTATCAATCTAACTCATATTATTAGCCATATTATGCTTATATGATCGATAGAAAGACAATTACTATACTTATTACACTCACTGTTATCAATCTAACTCATATTATTAACCACATTATGCAAATATGATCGATAGAACGACAATTACTATACTCATTACTCTTATTATTATCAGCCTAACTCATATTATAAGCCATATTATGCTAATATGATCGATAGAACGGCAATTACTATACTTATTACACTCACTATTATCAATCTAACTCATATTATTAACCATATTATGCGGATATGATCGATAGCATGACAATTGCTACACTTATTACTCTTATTATTATTGATCTAACTCATATTATTAGCTATATTATGCTTATATGATCGACAGAACGACAATTACTATACTTATTACACTCACTGTTATCAATCTAACTCATATTATTAACCATATTATGCAAATACGATCGATAGAACGACAATTACTATACTCATTACTCTTATTATCATCAGCCTAACTCATATTATTAGCCATATTATGCTTATATGAACGATAGAACGACAATTACTGTACTAATTACTCTTATTATTATCAATCTAGCTCATATTAATAACCATATTATGCTAATATGATCGATAGAACGACAATTACTATACTTATTACACACACTATTATCAATCTAACTCATATTATTAACCATATTATGCAGATATGATCGATAGCACGACATTTACTACACTTACTACTCTTATTATTATCAATCTAACTCCTATTATTAACCATATTATGCAGATATGATCGATAGCACGACATTTACTATACTTATTACTCTTATTATTATCAATCGAACTCATATTATTAACCATATTATGCAGATATGATCGATAGAACTACAATTAGTATACTCATTACTCTTATTATTATCAATCTAACTCATATTATTAGCCATATTAAGCTTATATGATCGATAGAACGACAATTACTATATTCATTTCCCTTATTATTATCAATCTAACTCATATTATTAGCCATATTATGCTTATATGATCGACAGAACGACAATTACTATACTTATTACACTCACTGTTATCAATCTAACTCATATTATTAACCATATTATGCTTATATGAACGATAGAACGACAATTACTGTACTAATTACTCTTATTATTATCAATCTAGCTCATATTATTAACCATATTATGCTAATATGATCGATAGAACGACAATTACTATACTTATTACACACACTATTATCAATCTAACTCATATTATTAACCATATTATGCAGATATGATCGATAGCACGACATTTACTACACTTACTACTCTTATTATTATCAATCTAACTCCTATTATTAACCATATTATGCAGATATGATCGATAGCACGACATTTACTATACTTATTACTCTTATTATTATCAATCGAACTCATATTATTAACCATATTATGCAGATATGATCGATAGAACTACAATTAGTATACTCATTACTCTTATTATTATCAATCTAACTCATATTATTAGCCATATTAAGCTTATATGATCGATAGAACGACAATTACTATATTCATTTCCCTTATTATTATCAATCTAACTCATATTATTAGCCATATTAGGCTTATATGATCGATAGAACGACAATTACTATACTTATTACACTAACTGTTATCAATCTAACTCATATTATTAACCATAATATGCAGATATGATCGATAGAACTACAATTAGTATACTCCTTACTCTTATTATTATCAATCTAACTCATATTATTAGCCATATTAAGCTTATATGATCGATAGAACGACAATTACTATATTCATTTCCCTTATTATTATCAATCTAACTCATATTATTAGCCATATTATGCTTATATGATCGACAGAACGACAATTACTATACTTATTACACTCACTGTTATCAATGTAACTCATATTATTAACCATATTATGCAGATATGATCGATAGAACTACAATTAGTATACTCCTTACTCTTATTATTATCAATCTAACTCATATTATTAGCCATATTATGCTTATATGATCGATAGAACGACAATTACTATATTCATTTCTCTTATTATTATCAATCTAACTCATATTATTAACCATATTATGCAAATACGATCGATAGAACGACAATTACTATACTCATTACTCTTATTATCATCAGCCTAACTCATATTATTAGCCATATTATGCTTATATGAACGATAGAACGACAATTACTGTACTCATTACTCTTATTATTATCAATCTAGCTCATATTATTAACCATATTATGCTAATATGATCCATAGAACGACAATTACTATACTTATTACACACACTATTATCAATCTAACTCATTATATTAACCATATTATGCAGATATGATCGATAGCACGACATTTACTATATTTATTACTCTTATTATTATCAATCTAACTCATATTATTAACCATATTATGCAGATGTGATCGATAGAACTACAATTAGTATACTCATTACTCTTATTGTTATCAATCTAACTCATATTATTAGCCATATTAAGCTTATATGATCGATAGAACGACAATTACTATATTCATTTCCCTTATTGTTATCAATCTAACTCATATTATTAGCCATATTATGCTTATATGATCGACAGAACGACTATTACAATACTTATTACTCTCATTATTATCAGCCTAACTCATATTATTAGCCATATTATGCTTATATGATCGATAGACGACAATTACTATACTCATTACACTCACTATTATCAATCTAACTCATATTAATAACCATATTATGCTAATATGATCGATAGAACGACAATTACTATACTTATTACACTCACTATTATCAATCTAACTCATATTATTAACCATATTATGCAGATATGATGGATAGCACGACATTTACTGTACTTATTACTCTTATTGTTATCAGTCTAACTCATATTATTAACAATATTATGCAGATATGATCGATAGAACTACAATTAGTATACTCCTTACTCTTATTATTATCAATCTAACTCATATTATTAGCCATATTATGCTTATATGATCCATAGAACGACAATTACTATATTCATTTCTCTTATTATTATCAATCTATCTCATATTATTAGCCATATTATGCTTATAGGATCGATAGAACGACAATTACTATACTTATTACTCTTATTGTTATCAATCTAACTCATATTATTAGCCAAATTATGCTTATATGATCGATAGAACGACAATTACTATACTTATTACTCTTATTATTATGAATCTAACTCATATTATTAACCATATTATGCTAATATGATCGATAGAACGACACTTACTATACTTATTACACTCACTATTATCAATCTAACTCATATTATTAACCATATTATGCAGATATGATCGATAGCACGACATTTACTATACCTATTACTCTTATTATTATCAGCCTAACTCATATTATTAGCCATATTATGCTTATATGATCGACAGAACGACAACTACTATACTTATTACACTCACTGTTATCAATCTAACTCATATTATTAGCCATATTATGCTTATATGATCGACAGAACGACAATTACTATACTTATTACACTCACTATTATCAATC
Source organism: Megachile rotundata (assembly GCF_050947335.1). Classification (NCBI taxonomy): domain Eukaryota; kingdom Metazoa; phylum Arthropoda; class Insecta; order Hymenoptera; family Megachilidae; genus Megachile; species Megachile rotundata. The sequence goes on along the minus strand of NW_027473742.1, from coordinate 74,223 downwards.
TAACTCATGTTATTAACCATATTATGCAGATATGATCGATAGAACGACAATTACTATACTTATTACTCTTACTATTATCAATCTAACTCATATTATTAGCCATATTATGCTTATATGATCGATAGAACGTCAAATACTATACTTATTACTCTTATTATTATCAATCTAATTCATATTATTAACCATATTATGCTAATATGATCGATAGAACGACAATTACTATACTTATTACACTCACTGTTATCAATCTAACTCATATTATTAACCATATTGTGCAGATATGATCGATAGCACGACATTTACTATACACATTACTCTTACTATTATCAATCTAACTCATATTATTAGCCTTATTATGCTTATATGATCGATAGAACGACAATTACTGTACTTATTACTCTTACTATTATCAATCTAACTCATATTATTAACCATATTATGCAGATATGATCGATAGAATGAGAATTACTATACTCACTGCTCTTAGTATTATCACTCTAACTCATATGATTAGCCTTATTATGCTTATATGATCGATAGAATGAGAATTACTATACTCACTACTCTTAGTATTATCACTCTAACTCATATTATTAGCCTTATTATGCTTATACGATCGATAGAACGACAATTACTGTAGTTATTACTCTTATTATTATCAATCTAACTCATATTATTAGCCATATTATGCTTATATGATCGATAGAACGAGAATTACTATACTCACTACTCTTAGTATTATCACTCTAACTCATATTATTAGCCTTATTATGCTTATACGATCGATAGAACGACAATTACTGTACTTATTACTCTTATTAATATCAATCTAACTCATATTATTAGCCATATTATGCTTATATGATCGATAGAACGAGAATTACTATACTCACTACTCTTAGTATTATCAATCTAACTCATATTATTAGCCATATTAAGCTTATATGATCGATAGAACGACAATTACTATATTCATTTCCCTTATTATTATCAATCTAACTCATATTATTAGCCATATTATGCTTATATGATCGACAGAACGACAATTACTATACTTATTACACTCACTGTTATCAATGTAAATCATATTATTAACCATATTATGCAGATATGATCGATAGAACTACAATTAGTATACTCCTTACTCTTATTATTATCAATCTAACTCATATTATTAACCATATTATGCAAATACGATCGATAGAACGACAATTACTATACTCATTACTCTTATTATCATCAGCCTAACTCATATTATTAGCCATATTATGCTTATATGAACGATAGAACGACAATTACTGTACTCATTACTCTTATTATTATCAATCTAGCTCATATTATTAACCATATTATGCTAATATGATCCATAGAACGACAATTACTATACTTATTACACACACTATTATCAATCTAACTCATTATATTAACCGTATTATGCAGATATGATCGATAGCACGACATTTACTATATTTATTACTCTTATTATTATCAATCTAACTCATATTATTAACCATATTATGCAGATGTGATCGATAGAACTACAATTAGTATACTCATTACTCTTATTATTATCAATCTAACTCATATTATTAGCCATATTAAGCTTATATGATCGATAGAACGACAATTACTATATTCATTTCCCTTATTGTTATCAATCTAACTCATATTATTAGCCATATTATGCTTATAGGATCGATAGAACGACAATTACTATACTTATTACTCTTATTGTTATCAATCTAACTCATATTATTAGCCAAATTATGCTTATATGATCGATAGAACGACAATTACTATACTTATTACTCTTATTATTATGAATCTAACTCATATTATTAACCATATTATGCTAATATGATCGATAGAACGACACTTACTATACTTATTACACTCACTATTATCAATCTAACTCATATTATTAACCATATTATGCAGATATGATCGATAGCACGACATTTACTATACCTATTACTCTTATTATTATCAGCCTAACTCATATTATTAGCCATATTATGCTTATATGATCGACAGAACGACAACTACTATACTTATTACACTCACTGTTATCAATCTAACTCATATTATTAGCCATATTATGCTTATATGATCGACAGAACGACAATTACTATACTTATTACACTCACTGTTATCAATCTAACTCATATTATTAACCATATTATGCAAATACGATCGATAGAACGACAATTACTATACTCATTACTCTTATTATCATCAGCCTAACTCATATTATTAGCCATATTATGCTTATATGAACGATAGAACGACAATTACTGTACTAATTACTCTTATTATTATCAATCTAGCTCATATTATTAACCATATTATGCTAATATGATCGATAGAACGACAATTACTATACTTATTACACTCACTGTTATCAATCTAACTCATATTATTAACCATATTGTGCAGATATGATCGATAGCACGACATTTACTATACACATTACTCTTACTATTATCAATCTAACTCATATTATTAGCCTTATTATGCTTATATGATCGATAGAACGACAATTACTGTACTTATTACTCTTACTATTATCAATCTAACTCATATTATTAACCATATTATGCAGATATGATCGATAGAATGAGAATTACTATACTCACTGCTCTTAGTATTATCACTCTAACTCATATTATTAGCCTTATTATGCTTATATGATCGATAGAATGAGAATTACTATACTCACTACTCTTAGTATTATCACTCTAACTCATATTATTAGCCTTATTATGCTTATACGTTCGATAGAACGACAATTACTGTACTTATTACTCTTATTATTATCAATCTAACTCATATTATTAGCCATATTATGCTTATATGATCGATAGAACGAGAATTACTATACTCACTACTCTTAGTATTATCAATCTAACTCATATTATTAGCCATATTATGCTTATATGATCGATAGAACGACAATTACTATACTTATTACTCTTATGACTATCAATCTAACTCATATTATTAGCCATATTATGCTTATATGATCGATAGAACGAGAATTACTATACTCACTACTCTTAGTATTATCAATCTAACTCATATTATTAGCCATATTATGCTTATAATATCGATAGAACGACAATTACTATACTTATTACTGTTATTATTATCAATCTAACTCATATTATTAGCCATATTATGCTTAAATGATCGATAGAACTACAATTACTATACTCATTACTCTTATTATTATCAATCTAACTCATATTATTAGCCATATTATGCTTATATGATCGATAGAACGAGAATTACTATACTCACTACTCTTAATATTATTACTCTAACTCATATTATTAGCCATATTATGCTTATATGATCGATAGAACGACAATTACTATACTTATTACTCTTATTGTTATCAATCTAACTCATATTATTAGCCATATTATGCTTATATGATCGATAGAACGTGAATTACTATACTCACTACTCTTAGTATTATCAATCTAACTCATATTATTAGCCATATTATGCTTATATTATCGATAGAACGACAATTACTATACTTATTACTGTTATTATTATCAATCTAACTCGTATTATTAGCCATATTATGCTTATATGATCGATAGAACGACAATTACTCTACTTATTACTCTTATTATTATCAATCTAACTCATATTATTAACCATATTATGCTTATATGATCGATAGAACGACAATTACTATACTTATTACTTTTATTATTATCAATCTAACTCATATTATTAACCATTTTATGCAGATATGATCGATCGCACGACATTTGCTATACCTATTACTCTTATTATTATGAATCTAACTCATATTATTAACCATATTATGCAGATATGATCTATAGAACTACAATTACTATACTCATTACTCTTATTATTATTAATCTAACTCATATTATTAGCCATATTATGCTTATATGATCGATAGAACGAGAATTACTATACTCACTACTCTTAGTATTATCAATCTAACTCATATTATTAGCCATATTATGCTTATATGATCGATAGAACGACAATTACTATACTTATTACTCTTATGATTATCAATCTAACTCATATTATTAGCCATATTATGCTTATATGATCGATAGAACGAGAATTACTATACTCACTACTCTTAGTATTATCAATCTAACTCATATTATTAGCCATATTATGCTTATAATATCGATAGAACGACAATTACTATACTTATTACTGTTATTATTATCAATCTAACTCATATTATTAGCCATATTATGCTTAAATGATCGATAGAACTACAATTACTATACTTATTACTCATATTATTATCAATCTAACTCATATTATTAGCCATATTATGCTTATATGATCGATAGAACGAGAATTACTATACTCGCTACTCTTAATATTATTACTCTAACTCATATTATTAGCCATATTATGCTTATATGATCGATAGAACGACAATTACTATACTTATTACTCTTATTGTTATCAATCTAACTCATATTATTAGCCATATTATGCTTATATGATCGATAGAACGTGAATTACTATATTCACTACTCTTAGTATTATCAATCTAACTCATATTATTAGCCATATTATGCTTATATTATCGATAGAACGACAATTACTATACTTATTACTGTTATTATTATCAATCTAACTCGTATTATTAGCCATATTATGCTTATATGATCGATAGAACGACAATTACTCTACTTATTACTCTTATTATTATCAATCTGACTCATATTATTAACCATATTATGCTTATATGATCGATAGAACGACAATTACTATACTTATTACTCTTATTATTATCAATCTAACTCATATTATTAACCATATTATGCAGATATGATCGATCGCACGACATTTGCTATACCTATTACTCTTATTATTATGAATCTAACTCATATTATTAACCATATTATGCAAATATGATCTATAGAACTACAATTACTATACTCATTACTCTTATTATTATTAATCTAACTCATATTATTAGCCATATTATGCTTATATGATCGACAGAACGAGAATTACTATACTCACTACTCTTAGTATTATCAATCTAACTCATATTATTAGCCACATTATGCTTAAATGATCGATAGAACTACAAATACTATACTCATTACTCTTATTATTATCAATCCAACTCATATTATTACCCATAGTATGCTGATATGATCGATAGAACGACATTCACTATACTTATTACACTCACTATTATCAATCTAACTCATATTATTAACCATATTATGCAGATATGATCGATAGAACTACAATTACTATACTCATTACTCTTAGTATTATCAATCTAACTCATATTATTAGCCATATTATGCTTATATGAGCAATAGAACTACAATTACTATACTTATTACTCTTATTATTATCAATCTAACTCATTTTATTAACCATATTACGCAGATATGATCGATAGAACTACAATTACTATACTCATTACTCTTATTATTATCAATCTAACTCGTATTATTAGCCATATTATGCTTATATGATCGACAGAACGAGAATTACTATACTCACTACTCTTAGTATTATCAATCTAACTCATATTATTAGCCACATTATGCTTATATTATCGATAGAACTACAATTGCTATACTCATTACTCTTATTATTATCAATCCAACTCATATTATTACCCATATTATGCTGATATGATCGATAGAACGACATTCACTATACTTATTACACTCACTATTATCAATCTAACTCATATTATTAACCATATTATGCAGATATGATCGATAGAACGACAATTACTATACTTATTACTCTTATTATTATCATTCTAACTCATATTATTAACCATATTATGCAGATATGAGCGATAGAACTACAATTACTATACTCATTACTCTTATTATTATCAATCTAACTCATATTATTAACCATATTATGCAGATATGATCGATAGAACTACAATTACTATACTCATTACGCTTAGTATTATCAATCTAACTCATATTATTAGCCTTATTATGCTTATATGATCGATAGAACGACAATTACTGTACTTATTACTCTTATTATTATCAATCTAACTCATATTATTAGCCATATTATGCTTATATGATCGATAGAACGAGAATTACTATACTCACTACTCTTAGTATTATCAATCTAACTCATATTATTAGCCATATTATGCTTATATTGTCGATAGAACGACAATTACTATACTTATTACTGTTATTACTATCAATCTAACTCATATTATTAGCCATATTATGCTTAAATGATCGATAGAACGACAATTACTATACTTATTACTCTTATTATTATCAATCTAACTCATATTATTAGCCAAATTATGCTTATATGATCGATAGAACGACAATTACTATACTTATTACGCTTATTATTATGAATCTAACTCATATTATTAACCATATTATGCTAATATGATCGATAGAACGACACTTACTATACTTATTACACTCACTATTATCAATCTAACGCATATTATTAACCATATTATGCAGATATGATCGATAGCACGACATTTACTATACCTATTACTCTTATTATTATCAGCCTAACTCATATTATTAGCCATATTATGCTTATATGATCGACAGAACGTGAATTACTATACTCACTACTCTTAGTATTATCAATCTAACTCATATTATTAGCCATATTATGCTTATATGAGCAATAGAACTACAATTACTATACTTATTACTCTTATTATTATCAATCTAACTCATTTTATTAACCATATTACGCAGATATGATCGATAAAACTACAATTACTATACTCATTACTCTTATTATTATCAATCTAACTCGTATTATTAGCCATATTATGCTTATATGATCGACAGAACGAGAATTACTATACTCACTACTCTTAGTATTATCAATCTAACTCATATTATTAGCCACATTATGCTTATATTATCGATAGAACTACAATTACTATACTCATTACTCTTATTATTATCAATCCAACTCATATTATTACCCATATTATGCTGATATGATCGATAGAACGACATTCACTATACTTATTACACTCACGATTATCAATCTATCTCATATTATTAACCATATTATGCAGATATGATCGGTAGAACGACAATTACTATACTTATTACTCTTATTATTATCATTCTAACTCATATTATTAACCATATTATGCAGATATGAGCGATAGATCTACAATTACTATACTCATTACTCTTATTATTATCAATCTAACTCATATTATTAACCATATTATGCAGATATGATCGATAGAACTACAATTACTATACTCATTATGCTTAGTATTATCAATCTAACTCATATTATTAGCCTTATTATGCTTATATGATCGATAGAACGACAATTACTGTACTTATTACTCTTATTATTATCAATCTAACTCATATTATTAGCCATATTATGCTTATATGATCGATAGAACGAGAATTACTATACTCACTACTCTTAGTATTATCAATCTAACTCATATTATTAGCCATATTATGCTTATATTGTCGATAGAACGACAATTACTATACTTATTACTGTTATTACTATCAATCTAACTCATATTATTAGCCATATTATGCTTAAATGATCGATAGAACGACAATTACTATATTTATTACTCTTATTATTATCAATCTAACTCATATTATTAGCCAAATTATGCTTATATGATCGATAGAACGACACTTACTATACTTATTACGCTTATTATTATAAATCTAACTCATATTATTAACCATATTATGCTAATATGATCGATAGAACGACACTTACTATACTTATTACACTCACTATTATCAATCTAACGCATATTATTAACCATATTATGCAGATATGATCGATAGCACGACATTTACTATACCTATTACTCTTATTATTATCAGCCTAACTCATATTATTAGCCATATTATGCTTATATGATCGATAGAACGACAATTACTATACTCATTACTCTTATTATAATCAATCTAACTCATATTATTAGCCATATTATGCTTATATGATCGATAGAACGACAATTACTATACTTATTACTCTTATTATTATCAATCTAACTCATATTATTAGCCATATTATGCTTATATGATCGATAGAACGAGAATTACTATACTCACTACTCTTAATATTATCAATCTAACTCATATTATTAGCCATATTATGCTTATATGATCGCCAGACCGACAATTACTATACTTATTACACTCACTGTTATCAATCTTACTCATATTATTAACCATATTATGCAGATATGATCGATAGCACGACAGTTGCTATACACATTACTCTTACTATTATCAATCTAACTCATATTATTAACCATATTATGCAGATATGAGCGATAGAACTACAATTACTACACTCATTACTCTTATTATTATCAATCCAACTCATATTATTACCCATATTATGCTGATATGATCGATAGAACGACATTCACTATACTTATTACACTCACTATTATCAATCTAACTCATATTATTAGCCATATTATGCTTAAATGATCGATAGAATTACAATTACTATACTCATTACTCTTATTATTATCGATCTAACTCATATTATTAGCCATATTATGCTTATATGATCGATAGAACGAGAATTACTATACTCACAACTCTTAGTATTATCAATCTAACTCATATTATTAGCCATATTATGCTTATATGATCGATAGAACGAGAATTACTATACTCACTACTCTTAGTATTATCAATCTAACTCATATTATTAGCCATATTGTGCTTATATGATCGATAGAACGACAATTACTATACTTATTACTCTTATTATTATCAGCCTAACTCATATTATTAGCCATATTATGCTTATATGATCGATAGAACGACAATTACTTTACTCATTACTCTTATTATAATCAATCTAACTCATATTATTAGCCATATTATGCTTATATTATCGATAGAACGACAATTACTATACTTATTACTGTTATTATTATCAATCTAACTCATATTATTAGCCATATTATGCTTAAATGATCGATAGAACTACAAATACTATACTCATTACTCTTATTATTATCAATCCAACTCATATTATTACCCATATTATGCTGATATGATCGATAGAACGACATTCACTATACTTATTACACTCACTATTATCAATCTAACTCATATTATTAACCATATTATGCAGATATGATCGATAGAACTACAATTACTATACTCATTACTCTTAGTATTATCAATCTAACTCATATTATTAGCCATATTATGCTTATATGATCGATAGAATGAGAATTACTATACTCACTACTCTTAGTATTATCAATCTAACTCATATTATTAGCCATATTATGCTTATATGATCGATAGAACGACAATTGCTATACTTATTACGCTTATTATTATGAATCTAACTCATATTATTAACCATATTATGCTAATATGATCGATAGAACGACACTTACTATACTTATTACACTCACTATTATCAATCTAACGCATATTATTAACCATATTATGCAGATATGATCGATAGCACGACATTTACTATACCTATTACTCTTATTATTATCAGCCTAACTCATATTATTAGCCATATTATGCTTATATGATCGACAGAACGTGAATTACTATACTCACTACTCTTAGTATTATCAATCTAACTCATATTATTAGCCATATTATGCTTATATGATCGACAGAACGGCAATTACTATACTTATTACACTCACTGTTATCAATCTAACTCATATTATTAACCATATTATGCAGATATGATCGATAGCACGACAGTTACTATACACATTACTCTTACTATTATCAATCTAACTCATATTATTAACCATATTATGCAGATATGATCGATAGCACGACATTTACTATACTTACTACTCTTATTATTATCAATCTAACTCACATTATTAGCCATATTATGCTTAAATGATCGATAGAACGACAATTTCTATACTTATTACTCTTATTATTATCAATCTAACTCATATTATTAGCCATATTATGCTTATATGAGCAATAGAACTACAATTACTATACTTATTACTCTTATTATTATCAATCTAACTCATTTTATTAACCATATTACGCAGATATGATCGATAAAACTACAATTACTATACTCATTACTCTTATTATTATCAATCTAACTCGTATTATTAGCCATATTATGCTTATATGATCGACAGAACGAGAATTACTATACTCACTACTCTTAGTATTATCAATCTAACTCATATTATTAGCCACATTATGCTTATATTATCGATAGAACTACAATTACTATACTCATTACTCTTATTATTATCAATCCAACTCATATTATTACCCATATTATGCTGATATGATCGATAGAACGACATTCACTATACTTATTACACTCACGATTATCAATCTATCTCATATTATTAACCATATTATGCAGATATGATCGATAGAACGACAATTACTATACTTATTACTCTTATTATTATCATTCTAACTCATATTATTAACCATATTATGCAGATATGAGCGATAGATCTACAATTACTATACTCATTACTCTTATTATTATCAATCTAACTCATATTATTAACCATATTATGCAGATATGATCGATAGAACTACAATTACTATACTCATTACGCTTAGTATTATCAATCTAACTCATATTATTAGCCTTATTATGCTTATATGATCGATAGAACGACAATTACTGTACTTATTACTCTTATTATTATCAATCTAACTCATATTATTAGCCATATTATGCTTATATGATCGATAGAACGAGAATTACTATACTCACTACTCTTAGTATTATCAATCTAACTCATATTATTAGCCATATTATGCTTATATTGTCGATAGAACGACAATTACTATACTTATTACTGTTATTACTATCAATCTAACTCATATTATTAGCCATATTATGCTTAAATGATCGATAGAACGACAATTACTATACTTATTACTCTTATTATTATCAATCTAACTCATATTATTAGCCAAATTATGCTTATATGATCGATAGAACGACACTTACTATACTTATTACGCTTATTATTATGAATCTAACTCATATTATTAACCATATTATGCTAATATGATCGATAGAACGACACTTACTATACTTATTGCACTCACTATTATCAATCTAACGCATATTATTAACCATATTATGCAGATATGATCGATAGCACGACATTTACTATACCTATTACTCTTATTATTATCAGCCTAACTCATATTATTAGCCATATTATGCTTATATGATCGATAGAACGACAATTACTATACTCATTACGCTTAGTATTATCAATCTAACTCATATTATTAGCCTTATTATGCTTATATGATCGATAGAACGACAATTACTGTACTTATTACTCTTATTATTATCAATCTAACTCATATTATTAGCCATATTATGCTAATATGATCGATAGAACGACACTTACTATACTTATTACACTCACTATTATCAATCTAACGCATATTATTAACCATATTATGCAGATATGATCGATAGCACGACATTTACTATACCTATTACTCTTATTATTATCAGCCTAACTCATATTATTAGCCATATTATGCTTATATGATCGATAGAACGACAATTACTATACTCATTACTCTTATTATAATCAATCTAACTCATATTATTAGCCATATTATGCTTATATGATCGATAGAACGACAATTACTATACTTATTACTCTTATTATTATCAATCTAACTCATATTATTAGCCATATTATGCTTATATGATCGATAGAACGAGAATTACTATACTCACTACTCTTAATATTATCAATCTAACTCATATTATTAGCCTTATTATGCTTATATGATCGATAGAACGACAATTACTGTACTTATTACTCTTATTATTATCAATCTAACTCATATTATTAGCCATATTATGCTTATATGATCGATAGAACGACAATTACTATACCCATTACTCTTATTATTATCAATCTAACTCATATTATTAGCCATACTATACTTATATGATCGACAGAACGACAATTACTATACTTATTACACTTACTATTATCAATCTAACTCATATTATTAGCCATATTATGCTTATATGATCGATAGAATGAGAATTACTATACTCACTACGCTTAGTATTATCAATCTAACTCATATTATTAGCCATATTATGGTTATATTATCGATAGAACGACAATCACTATACTTATTACTGTTATTATTATCAATCTAACTCATATTATTAGCCATATTATGCTTAAATGATCGATAGAATTACAATTACTATACTCATTACTCTTATTATTATCGATCTAACTCATATTATTAGCCATATTATGCTTATACGATCGATAGAACGAGAATTACTATACTCACTACTCTTAGTATTATCAATCTAACTCATATTATTAGCCATACTATACTTATATGATCGACAGAACGACAATTACTATACTTATTACACTTACTATTATCAATCTAACTCATATTATTAGCCATATTATGCTTATATGATCGATAGAATGAGAATTACTATACTCACTACTCTTAGTATTATCAATCTAACTCATATTATTAGCCATATTATGCTTATATGATCGATAGAACGACAATTACTATACTTATTACGCTTATTATTATGAATCTAACTCATATTATTAACCATATTATGCTAATATGATCGATAGAACGACACTTACTATACTTATTACACTCACTATTATCAATCTAACGCATATTATTAACCATATTATGCAGATATGATCGATAGCACGACATTTACTATACCTATTACTCTTATTATTATCAGCCTAACTCATATTATTAGCCATATTATGCTTATATGATCGACAGAACGTGAATTACTATACTCACTCATCTTAGTATTATCAATCTAACTCATATTATTAGCCATATTATGCTTATATGATCGACAGAACGGCAATTACTATACTTATTACACTCACTGTTATCAATCTAACTCATATTATTAACCATATTATGCAGATATGATCGATAGCACGACAGTTACTATACACATTACTCTTACTATTATCAATCTAACTCATATTATTAACCATATTATGCAGATATAATCGATAGCACGACATTTACTATACTTACTACTCTTATTATTATCAATCTAACTCACATTATTAGCCATATTATGCTTAAATGATCGATAGAACGACAATTACTATACTTATTACTCTTATTATTATCAATCTAACTCATATTATTAGCCATATTATGCTTATATGAGCAATAGAACTACAATTACTATACTTATTACTCTTATTATTATCAATCTAACTCATTTTATTAACCATATTACGCAGATATGATCGATAAAACTACAATTACTATACTCATTACTCTTATTATTATCAATCTAACTCGTATTATTAGCCATATTATGCTTATATGATCGACAGAACGAGAATTACTATACTCACTACTCTTAGTATTATCAATCTAACTCATATTATTAGCCACATTATGCTTATATTATCGATAGAACTACAATTACTATACTCATTACTCTTATTATTATCAATCCAACTCATATTATTACCCATATTATGCTGATATGATCGATAGAACGACATTCACTATACTTATTACACTCACTATTATCAATCTATCTCATATTATTAACCATATTATGCAGATATGATCGATAGAACGACAATTACTATACTTATTACTATTATTATTATCATTCTAACTCATATTATTAACCATATTATGCAGATATGAGCGATAGATCTACAATTACTATACTCATTACTCTTATTATTATCAATCTAACTCATATTATTAACCATATTATGCAGATATGATCGATAGAACTACAATTACTATACTCATTACGCTTAGTATTATCAATCTAACTCATATTATTAGCCTTATTATGCTTATATGATCGATTCAACGACAATTACTGTACTTATTACTCTTATTATTATCAATCTAACTCATATTATTAGCCATATTATGCTTATATGAACGATAGAACGAGAATTACTATACTCACTACTCTTAGTATTATCAATCTAACTCATATTATTAGCCATATTATGCTTATATTGTCGATAGAACGACAATTACTATACTTATTACTGTTATTACTATCAAACTAACTCATATTATTAGCCATATTATGCTTAAATGATCGATAGAACGACAATTACTATACTTATTACTCTTATTATTATCAATCTAACTCATATTATTAGCCAAATTATGCTTATATGATCGATAGAACGACAATTGCTATACTTATTACGCTTATTATTATGAATCTAACTCATATTATTAACCATATTATGCTTATATGATCGATAGAACGACACTTACTATACTTATTACACTCACTATTATCAATCTAACGCATATTATTAACCATATTATGCAGATATGATCGATAGCACGACATTTACTATACCTATTACTCTTATTATTATCAGCCTAACTCATATTATTAGCCATATTATGCTTATATGATCGATAGAACGACAATTACTATACTCATTACTCTTATTATAATCAATCTAACTCATATTATTAGCCATATTATGCTTATATTATCGATAGAACGACAATTACTATACTTATTACTGTTATTATTATCAATCTAACTCATATTATTAGCCATATTATGCTTATATTATCGATAGAACGACAATTACTATACTTATTACTGTTATTATTATCAATCTAACTCATATTATTAGCCATATTATGCTTATATGAGCAATAGAACTACAATTACTATACTTATTACTCTTATTATTATCAATCTAACTCATTTTATTAACCATATTACGCAGATATGATCGATAGAACTACAATTACTATACTCATTACTCTTATTATTATCAATCTAACTCGTATTATTAGCCATATTATGCTTATATGATCGACAGAACGAGAATTACTATACTCACTACTCTTAGTATTATCAATCTAACTCATATTATTAGCCACATTATGCTTATATTATCGATAGAACTACAATTACTATACTCATTACTCTTATTATTATCAATCCAACTCATATTATTACCCATATTATGCTGATATGATCGATAGAACGACATTCACTATACTTATTACACTCACTATTATCAATCTAACTCATATTATTAACCATATTATGCAGATATGATCGATAGAACTACAATTACTATACTTATTACTCTTATTATTATCATTCTAACTCATATTATTAACCATATTATGCAGATATGAGCGATAGAACTACAATTACTATACTCATTACTCTTATTATTATCAATCTAACTCATATTATTAACCATATTATGCAGATATGATCGACAGAACTACAATTACTATACTCATTACGCTTAGTATTATCAATCTAACTCATATTATTAGCCTTATTATGCTTATATGATCGATAGAACTACAAATACTATACTCATTAGTCTTATTATTATCAATCCAACTCATATTATTACCCATATTATGCTGATATGATCGATAGAACGACATTCACTATACTTATTACACTCACTATTATCAATCTAACTCATATTATTAACCATATTATGCAGATATGATCGATAGAACTACAATTACTATACTCATTACTCTTAGTATTATCAATCTACCTCATATTATTAGCCATATTATGCTTATATGATCGATAGAATGAGAATTACTATACTCACTACTCTTAGTATTATCAATCTAACTCATATTATTAGCCATATTATGGTTATATTATCGATAGAACGACAACCACTATACTTATTACTGTTATTATTATCAACCTAACTCATATTATTAGCCATATTATGCTTAAATGATCGATAGAATTACAATTACTATACTCATTACTCTTATTATTATCGATCTAACTCATATTATTAGCCATATTATGCTTATATGATCGATAGAACGAGAATTACTATACTCACTACTCTTATTATTATCAATCTAACTCATATTATTAGCCATATTATGCTTATATGATCGATAGAACGAGAATTACTATACTCACTACTCCTAATATTATCAATCTAACTCATATTATTAGCCATATTATGCTTATATGATCGCCAGACCGACAATTACTATACTTATTACACTCACTGTTATCAATCTTACTCATATTATTAACCATATTATGCAGATATGATCGATAGCACGACAGTTGCTATACACATTACTCTTACTATTATCAATCTAACTCATATTATTAACCATATTATGCAGATATGAGCGATAGAACTACAATTACTACACTCATTACTCTTATTATTATCAATCCAACTCATATTATTACCCATATTATGCTGATATGATCGATAGAACGACATTCACTATACTTATTACACTCACTATTATCAATCTAACTCATATTATTAGCCATATTATGCTTAAATGATCGATAGAATTACAATTACTATACTCATTACTCTTATTATTATCGATCTAACTCATATTATTAGCCATATTATGCTTATATGATCGATAGAACGACAATTACTATACTTATTACGCTTATTATTATGAATCTAACTCATATTATTAACCATATTATGCTAATATGATCGATAGAACGACACTTACTATACTTATTACACTCACTATTATCAATCTAACGCATATTATTAACCATATTATGCAGATATGATCGATAGCACGACATTTACTATACCTATTACTCTTATTATTATCAGCCTAACTCATATTATTAGCCATATTATGCTTATATGATCGACAGAACGTGAATTACTATACTCACTACTCTTAGTATTATCAATCTAACTCATATTATTAGCCATATTATGCTTATATGATCGACAGAACGGCAATTACTATACTTATTACACTCACTGTTATCAATCTAACTCATATTATTAACCATATTATGCAGATATGATCGATAGCACGACAGTTACTATACACATTACTCTTACTATTATCAATCTAACTCATATTATTAACCATATTATGCAGATATAATCGATAGCACGACATTTACTATACTTACTACTCTTATTATTATCAATCTAACTCACATTATTAGCCATATTATGCTTAAATGATCGATAGAACGACAATTACTATACTTATTACTCTTATTATTATCAATCTAACTCATATTATTAGCCATATTATGCTTATATGAGCAATAGAACTACAATTACTATACTTATTACTCTTATTATTATCAATCTAACTCATTTTATTAACCATATTACGCAGATATGATCGATAAAACTACAATTACTATACTCATTACTCTTATTATTATCAATCTAACTCGTATTATTAGCCATATTA
>NW_027473742.1:0-56835 GCF_050947335.1 Megachile rotundata | reverse complement strand
AACGACAATTACTATATTTATTACTCTTATTATTATCAATCTAACTCATATTATTAGCTATATTATGCTTATATGATCGACAGAACGACAATTACTATACTTATTACACTCACTGTTATCAATCTAGCTCATATTATTAACCATATTATGCAAATATGATCGATAGAACGACAATTACTATAGTTACTGCTCTTATTATTATCAGCCTAACTCATATTATTAGCCATGTTGTGCTTATATGATCGATAGAACGACAATTACTATACTCATTACTCTTATTATTATCAATCTAACTCATATTATTAACCATATTATGCAAATATGATCGATAGAACGACAATTACTATACTTATTACTCTTATTAATATCAGCCTAACTCATATTATTAGCCATATTATGCTTATATGATCGATAGAACGACAATTACTATACTCATTGCTCTTATTATTATCAATCTAACTCATATTATTAACCATATTATGCAGATATGATGGATAGAACGACAATTACTATACTTATTACTCTTATTATTATCAACCTAACTCATATTATTAGCCATAATATGCTTATATGATCGACAGAACGACAATTACTATACTTATTACACTCACTATTATCAATCTAACTCATATTATTAACCATATTATGCAGCTATGATCGATAGCACGACAATTACTATACTTATTACTCTTATTATTATCAGCCTAACTCATATTATTTGCCATATTAGGCTTATATGATCGATAGAACGACAATTACTATACTTATTACACTCACTGTTATCAATCTAACATATATTATTAACCATATTACGCAAATATGATCGATAGAACGACAAGTACTATACTTATTACTCTTATTAATATCAGCCTAACTCATATTATTAGCCATGTTATGCTTATATGATCGATAGAACGACAATTACTATACTCATTACTCTTATTATTATCAATCTAACTCAAATTATTAACCATATTATGCTAATATGATCGATAGAACGACAATTACTATACTTATTACTCTTATTATTATCAGCCTAACTCATTTTATTACCCATATTATGCTTATATGATCGATAGAACGACAATTACTATACTCATTACTCTTATTATTATCAATCTAACTCATATTATTAGCCATATTATGCTTATATGATCGATAGAACGACAATTACTATACTTATTACTCTTATTATTATCAACCTAACTCATATTATTAGCCATATTATGCTTATATGATCGACAGAACGACAATTACTATACTTATTACACACACTATTATCAGTCTAACTCATATTATTAACCATATTATGCAGATATGATCGACAGAACAACAATTGCTATACTTATTATACTCACTGTTATCAATCTAACTCATATTATTATCCATATTATGCAAATATGATCGATAGAACGACAATTACTATACTTATTACTCTTATTATTATCAGCCTAACTCATATTATTAGTCATATTATGCTTATATGATCGATAGAACGACAATTACTATACTCATTACTCTTATTATTATCAATCTAACTCATATTTTTAAACATATTATGCAGATATGATTGATAGAACTACAATTACTATACTCATTACTCTTATTATTATCAATCTAACTCATATTATTAACCATATTATGCAGATATGATCGATAGCACGACAATTACTATACTTATTACACACACTATTCTCAGTCTAACTCATATTATTAACCATATTATGCAGATATGATCGACAGAACAACAATTGCTATACTTATTATACTCACTGTTATCAATCTAACTCATATTATTATCCATATTATGCAGATATGATCGACAGAACAACAATTGCTATACTTATTATACTCACTGTTATCAATCTAACTCATATTATTATCCATATTATGCAAATATGATCGATAGAACGACAATTACTATACTTATTACTCTTATTATTATCAGCCTAACTCATATTATTAGTCATATTATGCTTATATGATCGATAGAACGACAATTACTATACTTATTACTCTTATTATTATCAGCCTAACTCATATTATTAGTCATATTATGCTTATATGATCGATAGAACGACAATTACTATACTCATTACTCTTATTATTATCAATCTAACTCATATTTTTAAACATATTATGCAGATATGATCGATAGCACGACAATTACTATACTTATTACTCTTATTATTATCAGCCTCACTCATATTATTAGCCATATTAGGCTTATATGATCGATAGAACGACAATTACTATACCCATTACTCTTATTATTATCAATCTAACTCATATTATTAACCATATTATGCAGATATGATCGATAGAACTACAATTACTATACTCATTACTCTTATTATTATCAATCTAACTCATATTATTAACCATATTATGCAGATATGATCGATAGCACGACAATTACTATACTTATTACACACACTATTCTCAGTCTAACTCATATTATTAACCATATTATGCAGATATGATCGACAGAACAACAATTGCTATACTTATTATACTCACTGTTATCAATCTAACTCATATTATTATCCATATTATGCAGATATGATCGACAGAACAACAATTGCTATACTTATTATACTCACTGTTATCAATCTAACTCATATTATTATCCATATTATGCAAATATGATCGATAGAACGACAATTACTATACTTATTACTCTTATTATTATCAGCCTAACTCATATTATTAGTCATATTATGCTTATATGATCGATAGAACGACAATTACTATACTTATTACTCTTATTATTATCAGCCTAACTCATATTATTAGTCATATTATGCTTATATGATCGATAGAACGACAATTACTATACTCATTACTCTTATTATTATCAATCTAACTCATATTTTTAAACATATTATGCAGATATGATCGATAGCACGACAATTACTATACTTATTACTCTTATTATTATCAGCCTCACTCATATTATTAGCCATATTAGGCTTATATGATCGATAGAACGACAATTACTATACCCATTACTCTTATTATTATCAATCTAACTCATATTATTAACCATATTATGCAGATATGATCGATAGCACGACAATTACTATACTTATTACTCTTATTATTATCAGCCTAACTCATATTATTAGCCATATTAGGCTTATATGATCGAGAGAACGACAATTACTATACTTATTACACTCACTGTTATCAATCTAACATATATTATTAACCATATTACGCAAATATGATCGATAGAACGACAAGTACTATACTTATTACTCTTATTAATATCAGCCTAACTCATATTATTAGCCATGTTATGCTTATATGATCGATAGAACGACAATTACTATACTCATTACTCTTATTATTATCAATCTAACTCAAATTATTAACCATATTATGCTAATATGATCGATAGAACGACAACTACTATACTTATTACACTCACTACTATCAATCTAACCCATATTATTAACCATATTATGCAGATATGATCGACAGCACGACATTTACTATACTCATTTCTCTTATTATTATCGATCTAACTCATATTATTAACCATGTTATACAGATATGATCGATAGAACTACAATTAGTATACTCATTACTCTTATTATTATCAACCTAACTCATATTATTAACCATATTATGCTAATATGATCGATAGAACGACAATTACTATACTTATTACACTCGCTATTATCAATCTAACTCATATTATTAACCATATTATGCAGATATGATCGATAGAACGACAATTACTATATTTATTACTCTTATTATTATCAATCTAACTCATATTATTAGCTATATTATGCTTATATGATCGACAGAACGACAATTACTATACTTATTACACTCACTGTTATCAATCTAGCTCATATTATTAACCATATTATGCAAATATGATCGATAGAACGACAATTACTATAGTTACTGCTCTTATTATTATCAGCCTAACTCATATTATTAGCCATGTTGTGCTTATATGATCGATAGAACGACAATTACTATACTCATTACTCTTATTATTATCAATCTAACTCATATTATTAACCATATTATGCAAATTAGATCGATAGAACGACAATTACTATACTTATTACTCTTATTAATATCAGCCTAACTCATATTATTAGCCATATTATGCTTATATGATCGATAGAACGACAATTACTATACTCATTGCTCTTATTATTATCAATCTAACTCATATTATTAACCATATTATGCAGATATGATGGATAGAACGACAATTACTATACTTATTACTCTTATTATTATCAACCTAACTCATATTATTAGCCATAATATGCTTATATGATCGACAGAACGACAATTACTATACTTATTACACTCACTATTATCAATCTAACTCATATTATTAACCATATTATGCAGCTATGATCGATAGCACGACAATTACTATACTTATTACTCTTATTATTATCAGCCTAACTCATATTATTTGCCATATTAGGCTTATATGATCGATAGAACGACAATTACTATACTTATTACACTCACTGTTATCAATCTAACATATATTATTAACCATATTACGCAAATATGATCGATAGAACGACAAGTACTATACTTATTACTCTTATTAATATCAGCCTAACTCATATTATTAGCCATGTTATGCTTATATGATCGATAGAACGACAATTACTATACTCATTACTCTTACTATTATCAATCTAACTCAAATTATTAACCATATTATGCTAATATGATCGATAGAACGACAATTACTATACTTATTACTCTTATTATTATCAGCCTAACTCATTTTATTACCCATATTATGCTTATATGATCGATAGAACGACAAGTACTATACTTATTACTCTTATTAATATCAGCCTAACTCATATTATTAGCCATGTTATGCTTATATGATCGATAGAACGACAATTACTATACTCATTACTCTTATTATTATCAATCTAACTCAAATTATTAACCATATTATGCTAATATGATCGATAGAACGACAATTACTATACTTATTACTCTTATTATTATCAGCCTAACTCATTTTATTACCCATATTATGCTTATATGATCGATAGAACGACAATTACTATACTCATTACTCTTATTATTATCAATCTAACTCATATTATTAGCCATATTATGCTTATATGATCGATAGAACGACAATTACTATACTTATTACTCTTATTATTATCAACCTAACTCATATTATTAGCCATATTATGCTTATATGATCGACAGAACGACAATTATTATACTTATTACACACACTATTATCAGTCTAACTCGTATTATTAACCATATTATGCAGATATGATCGACAGAACAACAATTGCTATACTTATTATACTCACTGTTATCAATCTAACTCATATTATTATCCATATTATGCAAATATGATCGATAGAACGACAATTACTATACTTATTACTCTTATTATTATCAGCCTAACTCATATTATTAGTCATATTATGCTTATATGATCGATAGAACGACAATTACTATACTCATTACTCTTATTATTATCAATCTAACTCATATTTTTAAACATATTATGCAGATATGATTGATAGAACTACAATTACTATACTCATTACTCTTATTATTATCAATCTAACTCATATTATTAACCATATTATGCAGATATGTTCGATAGCACGACAATTACTATACTTATTACACACACTATTCTCAGTCTAACTCATATTATTAACCATATTATGCAGATATGATCGACAGAACAACAATTGCTATACTTATTATACTCACTGTTATCAATCTAACTCATATTATTATCCATATTATGCAGATATGATCGACAGAACAACAATTGCTATACTTATTATACTCACTGTTATCAATCTAACTCATATTATTATCCATATTATGCAAATATGATCGATAGAACGACAATTACTATACTTATTACTCTTATTATTATCAGCCTAACTCATATTATTAGTCATATTATGCTTATATGATCGATAGAACGACAATTACTATACTCATTACTCTTATTATTATCAATCTAACTCATATTTTTAAACATATTATGCAGATATGATTGATAGAACTACAATTACTATACTCATTACTCTTATTATTATCAATCTAACTCATATTATTAACCATATTATGCAGATATGATCGATAGCACGACAATTACTATACTTATTACTCTTATTATTATCAGCCTAACTCATATTATTAGCCATATTATGCTTATATGATCGACAGAACGACAATTACTATACTTATTACACACACTATTATCGGTCTAACTCATATTATTAACCATATTATGCAGATATGATCGATAGCACGACAATTACTATACTTATTACTCTTATTATTATCAGCCTCACTCATATTATTAGCCATATTAGGCTTATATGATCGATAGAACGACAATTACTATACTCATTACTCTTATTATTATCTATCTAACTCATATTATTATCCATATTATGCAAATATGATCGATAGAACGACAATTACTATACTTATTACTCTTATTATTATCAGCCTAACTCATATTATTAGTCATATTATGCTTATATGATCGATAGAACGACAATTACTATACTCATTACTCTTATTATTATCAATCTAACTCATATTTTTAAACATATTATGCAGATATGATTGATAGAACTACAATTACTATACTCATTACTCTTATTATTATCAATCTAACTCATATTATTAACCATATTATGCAGATATGATCGATAGCACGACAATTACTATACTTATTACTCTTATTATTATCGGCCTAACTCATATTATTAGCCATATTAGGCTTATATGATCGAGAGAACGACAATTACTATACTTATTACACTCACTGTTATCAATCTAACATATATTATTAACCATATTACGCAAATATGATCGATAGAACGACAAGTACTATACTTATTACTCTTATTAATATCAGCCTAACTCATATTATTAGCCATGTTATGCTTATATGATCGATAGAACGACAATTACTATACTCATTACTCTTATTATTATCAATCTAACTCAAATTATTAACCATATTATGCTAATATGATCGATAGAACGACAACTACTATACTTATTACACTCACTACTATCAATCTAACCCATATTATTAACCATATTATGCAGATATGATCGACAGCACGACATTTACTATACTCATTTCTCTTATTATTATCGATCTAACTCATATTATTAACCATGTTATACAGATATGATCGATAGAACTACAATTAGTATACTCATTACTCTTATTATTATCAACCTAACTCATATTATTAACCATATTATGCTAATATGATCGATAGAACGACAATTACTATACTTATTACACTCGCTATTATCAATCTAACTCATATTATTAACCATATTATGCAGATATGATCGATAGAACGACAATTACTATATTTATTACTCTTATTATTATCAATCTAACTCATATTATTAGCTATATTATGCTTATATGATCGACAGAACGACAATTACTATACTTATTACACTCACTGTTATCAATCTAGCTCATATTATTACCCATATTATGCAAATATGATCGATAGAACGACAATTACTATAGTTATTGCTCTTATTATTATCAGCCTAACTCATATTATTAGCCATGTTGTGCTTATATGATCGATAGAACGACAATTACTATACTCATTACTCTTATTATTATCAATCTAACTCATATTATTAACCATATTATGCAAATATGATCGATAGAACGACAATTACTATACTTATTACTCTTATTAATATCAGCCTAACTCATATTATTAGCCATATTATGCTTATATGATCGATAGAACGACAATTACTATACTCATTACTCTTATTATTATCAATCTAACTCATATTATTAACCATATTATGCAGATATGATCGATAGCACGACAATTACTATACTTATTACTCTTATTATTATCAGCCTAACTCATATTATTAGCCATATTATGCTTATATGATCGATAGAACGACAATTACTATACTCATTACTCTTATTATTATCAATCTAACTCATATTATTAGCCATATTATGCTTATATGATCGATAGAACGACAATTACTATACTTATTACTCTTATTATTATCAACCTAACTCATATTATTAGCCATATTATGCTTATATGATCGACAGAACGACAATTACTATACTTATTACACACACTATTATCAGTCTAACTCATATTATTAACCATATTATGCAGATATGATCGATAGACCTACAATTACTATACTCATTACTCTTATTATTATCTATCTAACTCATATTATTATCCATATTATGCAAATATGATCGATAGAACGACAATTACTATACTTATTACTCTTATTATTATCAGCCTAACTCATATTATTAGTCATATTATGCTTATATGATCGATAGAACGACAATTACTATACTCATTACTCTTATTATTATCAATCTAACTCATATTTTTAAACATATTATGCAGATATGATTGATAGAACTACAATTACTATACTCATTACTCTTATTATTATCAATCTAACTCATATTATTAACCATATTATGCAGATATGATCGATAGCACGACAATTACTATACTTATTACTCTTATTATTATCGGCCTAACTCATATTATTAGCCATATTAGGCTTATATGATCGAGAGAACGACAATTACTATACTTATTACACTCACTGTTATCAATCTAACATATATTATTAACCATATTACGCAAATATGATCGATAGAACGACAAGTACTATACTTATTACTCATATTAATATCAGCCTAACTCATATTATTAGCCATGTTATGCTTATATGATCGATAGAACGACAATTACTATACTCATTACTCTTATTATTATCAATCTAACTCAATTTATTAACCATATTATGCTAATATGATCGATAGAACGACAATTACTATACTTATTACTCTTATTATTATCAGCCTAACTCATTTTATTACCCATATTATGCTTATATGATCGATAGAACGACAATTACTATACTCATTACTCTTATTATTATCAATCTAACTCATATTATTAGCCATATTATGCTTATATGATCGATAGAACGACAATTACTATACTTATTACTCTTATTATTATCAACCTAACTCATATTATTAGCCATATTATGCTTATATGATCGACAGAACGACAATTACTATACTTATTACACACACTATTATCAGTCTAACTCATATTATTAACCATATTATGCAGATATGATCGACAGAACAACAATTGCTATACTTATTATACTCACTGTTATCAATCTAACTCATATTATTATCCATATTATGCAAATATGATCGATAGAACGACAATTACTATACTTATTACTCTTACTATTATCAGCCTAACTCATATTATTAGTCATATTATGCTTATATGATCGATAGAACGACAATTACTATACTCATTACTCTTATTATTATCAATCTAACTCATATTTTTAAACATATTATGCAGATATGATTGATAGAACTACAATTACTATACTCATTACTCTTATTAATATCAATCTAACTCATATTATTAACCATATTATGCAGATATGATCGACAGCACGACATTTACTATACTCATTTCTCTTATTATTATCGATCTAACTCATATTATTAACCATGTTATACAGATATGATCGATAGAACTACAATTAGTATACTCATTACGCTTATTATTATCAACCTAACTCATATTATTAACCATATTATGCTAATATGATCGATAGAACGACAACTACTATACTTATTACACTCACTATTATCAATCTAACCCATATTATTAACCATATTATGCAGATATGATCGACAGCACGACATTTACTATACTCATTTCTCTTATTATTATCGATCTAACTCATATTATTAACCATGTTATACAGATATGATCGATAGAACTACAATTAGTATACTCATTACGCTTATTATTATCAACCTAACTCATATTATTAACCATATTATGCTAATATGATCGATAGAACGACAATTACTATACTTATTACACCCGCTATTATCAATCTAACTCATATTATTAACCATATTATGCAGATATGATCGCGAGAACGACAATTACTATATTTATTACTCTTATTATTATCAATCTAACTCATATTATTAGCTATATTATGCTTATATGATCGACAGAACGACAATTACTATACTTATTACACTCACTGTTATCAATCAAGCTCATATTATTAACCATATTATGCAAATATGATCGATAGAACGACAATTACTATAGTTATTGCTCTTATTATTATCAACCTAACTCATATTATTAGCCATATTATGCTTATATGATCGACAGAACGACAATTACTATACTTATTACACTCACTATTATCAATCTAACTCATATTATTAACCATATTATGCAGCTATGATCGATAGCACGACAATTACTATACTTATTACGCTTATTATTATCAGCCTAACTCATATTATTAGCCATATTAGGCTTATATGATCGATAGAACGACAATTACTATACTCATTACTCTTATCATTATCAATCTAACTCATATTATTAACCATATTATGCAGATATGATCGATAGCACGACAATTACTATACTTATTACTCTTATTATTATCAGCCTAACTCATATTATTAGCCATATTAGGCTTATATGATCGATAGAACGACAATTACTATACTCATTACTCTTATTATTATCAATCTAACTCATATTATTAACCATATTATGCAGATATGATCGATAGCACGACAATTACTATACTTATTACTCTTATTATTGTCAGCCTAACTAATATTATTAGCCATATTAGGCTTATATGATCGAGAGAACGACAATTACTACACTTATTACACTCACTGTTATCATTCTAACTCATATTATTAACCATATTACGCAAATATGATCGATAGAACGACAAGTACTATACTTATTACTCTTATTAATATCAGCCTAACTCATATTATTAGCCATATTATGCTTATATGATCGATAGAACGACAATTACTATACTCATTACTCTTATTATTATCAATCTAACTCATATTATTAACCATATTATGCTAATATGATCGATAGAACGACAATTACTATACTCATTGCTCTTATTATTATCAATCTAACTCATATTATTAACCATATTATGCTAATATGATCGATAGAACGACAATTACTACACTTATTACTCTTATTATTATCAACCTAACTCATATTATTAGCCATATTATGCTTATATGATCGACAGAACGGCAATTACTATACTTATTACACTCACTATTATCAATCTAACTCATATTATTAACCATATTATGCAGCTATGATCGATAGCACGACAATTACTATACTTATTACTCTTATTATTATCAGCCTAACTCATATTATTAGCCATATTAGGCTTATATGATCGATAGAACGACAATTACTATACTCATTACTCTTATTATTATCAATCTAACTCAAATTATTAACCATATTATGCTAATATGATCGATAGAACGCCAACTACTATACTTATTACACTCACTATTATCAATCTAACCCATATTATTAACCATATTATGCAGATATGATCGACAGCACGACATTTACTATACTCATTTCTCTTATTATTATCGATCTAACTCATATTATTAACCATGTTATACAGATATGATCGATAGAACTACAATTAGTATACTCATTACGCTTATTATTATCAACCTAACTCATATTATTAACCATATTCTGCTAATATGATCGATAGAACGACAATTACTATACTTATTACACTCGCTATTATCAATCTAACTCATATTATTAACCATATTATGCAGATATGATCGATAGAACGACAATTACTATATTTATTACTCTTATTATTATCAATCTAACTCATATTATTAGCTATATTATGCTTATATGATCGACAGAACGACAATTACTATACTTATTACACTCACTGTTATCAATCTAGCTCATATTATTAACCATATTATGCAAATATGATCGATAGAACGACAATTACTATAGTTATTGCTCTTATTATTATCAGCCTAACTCATATTATTAGCCATGTTGTGCTTATATGATCGATAGAACGACAATTACTATACTCATTACTCTTATTATTATCAATCTAACTCATATTATTAACCATATTATGCAAATATGATCGATAGAACGACAATTACTATACTTATTACTCTTATTAATATCAGCCTAACTCATATTATTAGCCATATTATGCTTATATGATCGATAGAACGACAATTACTATACTCATTACTCTTATTATTATCAATCTAACTCATATTATTAACCATATTATGCTAATATGATCGATAGAACGACAATTACTATACTTATTACTCTTATTATTATCAACCTAACTCATATTATTAGCCATATTATGCTTATATGATCGACAGAACGACAATTACTATGCTTATTACACTCACTATTATCAATCTAACTCATATTATTAACCATATTATGCAGCTATGATCGATAGCACGACAATTACTATACTTATTACGCTTATTATTATCAGCCTAACTCATATTATTAGCCATATTAGGCTTATATGATAGATAGAACGACAATTACTATACTCATTACTCTTATTATTATCAATCTAACTCATATTATTAACCATATTATGCAGATATGATCGATAGCACGACAATTACTATACTTATTACTCTTATTATTATCAGCCTAACTCATTTTATTACCCATATTATGCTTATATGATCGATAGAACGACAATTACTATACTCATTACTCTTATTATTATCAATCTAACTCATATTATTAGCCATATTATGCTTATATGATCGATAGATCGACAATTACTATACTTATTACTCTTATTATTATCAACCTAACTCATATTATTAGCCATATTATGCTTATATGATCGACAGAACGACAATTACTATACTTATTACACACACTATTATCAGTCTAACTCATATTATTAACCATAATATGCAGATATGATCGACAGAACAACAATTGCTATACTTATTATACTCACTGTTATCAATCTAACTCATATTATTATCCATATTATGCAAATATGATCGATAGCACGACAATTACTATACTTATTACTCTTATTATTATCAACCTAACTCATATTATTAACCATATTCTGCTAATATGATCGATAGAACGACAATTACTATACTTATTACACTCGCTATTATCAATCTAACTCATATTATTAACCATATTATGCAGATATGATCGATAGAACGACAATTACTATATTTATTACTCTTATTATTATCAATCTAACTCATATTATTAGCTATATTATGCTTATATGATCGACAGAACGACAATTACTATACTTATTACACTCACTGTTATCAATCTAGCTCATATTATTAACCATATTATGCAAATATGATCGATAGAACGACAATTACTATAGTTATTGCTCTTATTATTATCAGCCTAACTCATATTATTAGCCATGTTGTGCTTATATGATCGCTAGAACGACAATTACTATACTCATTACTCTTATTATTATCAATCTAACTCATATTATTAACCATATTATGCAAATATGATCGATAGAACGACAATTACTATACTTATTACTCTTATTAATATCAGCCTAACTCATATTATTAGCCATATTATGCTTATATGATCGACAGAACGACAATTACTATGCTTATTACACTCACTATTATCAATCTAACTCATATTATTAACCATATTATGCAGCTATGATCGATAGCACGACAATTACTATACTTATTACGCTTATTATTATCAGCCTAACTCATATTATTAGCCATATTAGGCTTATATGATAGATAGAACGACAATTACTATACTCATTACTCTTATTATTATCAATCTAACTCATATTATTAACCATATTATGCAGATATGATCGATAGCACGACAATTACTATACTTATTACTCTTATTATTATCAGCCTAACTCATTTTATTACCCATATTATGCTTATATGATCGATAGAACGACAATTACTATACTCATTACTCTTATTATTATCAATCTAACTCATATTATTAGCCATATTATGCTTATATGATCGATAGATCGACAATTACTATACTTATTACTCTTATTATTATCAACCTAACTCATATTATTAGCCATATTATGCTTATATGATCGACAGAACGACAATTACTATACTTATTACACACACTATTATCAGTCTAACTCATATTATTAACCATAATATGCAGATATGATCGACAGAACAACAATTGCTATACTTATTATACTCACTGTTATCAATCTAACTCATATTATTATCCATATTATGCAAATATGATCGATAGCACGACAATTACTATACTCATTACTCTTATTATTATCAATCTAACTCATATTATTAGCCATATTATGCTTATATGATCGATAGAACGACAATTACTATACTTATTACTCTTATTATTATCAACCTAACTCATATTATTAGCCATATTATGCTTATATGATCGACAGAACGACAATTACTATACTTATTACACACACTATTATCAGTCTAACTCATATTATTAACCATATTATGCAGATATGATCGATAGACCTACAATTACTATACTCATTACTCTTATTATTATCTATCTAACTCATATTATTATCCATATTATGCAAATATGATCGATAGAACGACAATTACTATACTTATTACTCTTATTATTATCAGCCTAACTCATATTATTAGTCATATTAGGCTTATATGATAGATAGAACGACAATTACTATACTCATTACTCTTATTATTATCAATCTAACTCATATTTTTAAACATATTATGCAGATATGATTGATAGAACTACAATTACTATACTCATTACTCTTATTATTATCAATCTAACTCATATTATTAACCATATTATGCAGATATGATCGATAGCACGACAATTACTATACTTATTACTCTTATTATTATCGGCCTAACTCATATTATTAGCCATATTAGGCTTATATGATCGAGAGAACGACAATTACTATACTTATTACACTCACTGTTATCAATCTAACATATATTATTAACCATATTACGCAAATATGATCGATAGAACGACAAGTACTATACTTATTACTCTTATTAATATCAGCCTAACTCATATTATTAGCCATGTTATGCTTATATGATCGATAGAACGACAATTACTATACTCATTACTCTTATTATTATCAATCTAACTCAAATTATTAACCATATTATGCTAATATGATCGATAGAACGACAACTACTATACTTATTACACTCACTACTATCAATCTAACCCATATTATTAACCATATTATGCAGATATGATCGACAGCACGACATTTACTATACTCATTTCTCTTATTATTATCGATCTAACTCATATTATTAACCATGTTATACAGATATGATCGATAGAACTACAATTAGTATACTCATTACTCTTATTATTATCAACCTAACTCATATTATTAACCATATTATGCTAATATGATCGATAGAACGACAATTACTATACTTATTACACTCGCTATTATCAATCTAACTCATATTATTAACCATATTATGCAGATATGATCGATAGAACGACAATTACTATATTTATTACTCTTATTATTATCAATCTAACTCATATTATTAGCTATATTATGCTTATATGATCGACAGAACGACAATTACTATACTTATTACACTCACTGTTATCAATCTAGCTCATATTATTACCCATATTATGCAAATATGATCGATAGAACGACAATTACTATAGTTATTGCTCTTATTATTATCAGCCTAACTCATATTATTAGCCATGTTGTGCTTATATGATCGATAGAACGACAATTACTATACTCATTACTCTTATTATTATCAATCTAACTCATATTATTAACCATATTATGCAAATATGATCGATAGAACGACAATTACTATACTTATTACTCTTATTAATATCAGCCTAACTCATATTATTAGCCATATTATGCTTATATGATCGATAGAACGACAATTACTATACTCATTACTCTTATTATTATCAATCTAACTCATATTATTAACCATATTATGCAGATATGATCGATAGCACGACAATTACTATACTTATTACTCTTATTATTATCAGCCTAACTCATATTATTAGCCATATTATGCTTATATGATCGATAGAACGACAATTACTATACTCATTACTCTTATTATTATCAATCTAACTCATATTATTAGCCATATTATGCTTATATGATCGATAGAACGACAATTACTATACTTATTACTCTTATTATTATCAACCTAACTCATATTATTAGCCATATTATGCTTATATGATCGACAGAACGACAATTACTATACTTATTACACACACTATTATCAGTCTAACTCATATTATTAACCATATTATGCAGATATGATCGATAGACCTACAATTACTATACTCATTACTCTTATTATTATCAATCTAACTCATATTATTAGCCATATTATGCTTATATGATCGATAGATCGACAATTACTATACTTATTACTCTTATTATTATCAACCTAACTCATATTATTAGCCATATTATGCTTATATGATCGACAGAACGACAATTACTATACTTATAACACACACTATTATCAGTCTAACTCATATTATTAACCATAATATGCAGATATGATCGACAGAACAACAATTGCTATACTTATTATACTCACTGTTATCAATCTAACTCATATTATTATCCATATTATGCAAATATGATCGATAGCACGACAATTACTATACTTATTACTCTTATTATTATCAACCTAACTCATATTATTAACCATATTCTGCTAATATGATCGATAGAACGACAATTACTATACTTATTACACTCGCTATTATCAATCTAACTCATATTATTAACCATATTATGCAGATATGATCGATAGAACGACAATTACTATATTTATTACTCTTATTATTATCAATCTAACTCATATTATTAGCTATATTATGCTTATATGATCGACAGAACGACAATTACTATACTTATTACACTCACTGTTATCAATCTAGCTCATATTATTAACCATATTATGCAAATATGATCGATAGAACGACAATTACTATAGTTATTGCTCTTATTATTATCAGCCTAACTCATATTATTAGCCATGTTGTGCTTATATGATCGATAGAACGACAATTACTATACTCATTACTCTTATTATTATCAATCTAACTCATATTATTAACCATATTATGCAAATATGATCGATAGAACGACAATTACTATACTTATTACTCTTATTAATATCAGCCTAACTCATATTATTAGCCATATTATGCTTATATGATCGACAGAACGACAATTACTATGCTTATTACACTCACTATTATCAATCTAACTCATATTATTAACCATATTATGCAGCTATGATCGATAGCACGACAATTACTATACTTATTACGCTTATTATTATCAGCCTAACTCATATTATTAGCCATATTAGGCTTATATGATAGATAGAACGACAATTACTATACTCATTACTCTTATTATTATCAATCTAACTCATATTATTAACCATATTATGCAGATATGATCGATAGCACGACAATTACTATACTTATTACTCTTATTATTATCAGCCTAACTCATTTTATTACCCATATTATGCTTATATGATCGATAGAACGACAATTACTATACTCATTACTCTTATTATTATCAATCTAACTCATATTATTAGCCATATTATGCTTATATGATCGATAGATCGACAATTACTATACTTATTACTCTTATTATTATCAACCTAACTCATATTATTAGCCATATTATGCTTATATGATCGACAGAACGACAATTACTATACTTATTACACACACTATTATCAGTCTAACTCATATTATTAACCATAATATGCAGATATGATCGACAGAACAACAATTGCTATACTTATTATACTCACTGTTATCAATCTAACTCATATTATTATCCATATTATGCAAATATGATCGATAGCACGACAATTACTATACTCATTACTCTTATTATTATCAATCTAACTCATATTATTAGCCATATTATGCTTATATGATCGATAGAACGACAATTACTATACTTATTACTCTTATTATTATCAACCTAACTCATATTATTAGCCATATTATGCTTATATGATCGACAGAACGACAATTACTATACTTATTACACACACTATTATCAGTCTAACTCATATTATTAACCATATTATGCAGATATGATCGATAGACCTACAATTACTATACTCATTACTCTTATTATTATCTATCTAACTCATATTATTATCCATATTATGCAAATATGATCGATAGAACGACAATTACTATACTTATTACTCTTATTATTATCAGCCTAACTCATATTATTAGTCATATTAGGCTTATATGATAGATAGAACGACAATTACTATACTCATTACTCTTATTATTATCAATCTAACTCATATTTTTAAACATATTATGCAGATATGATTGATAGAACTACAATTACTATACTCATTACTCTTATTATTATCAATCTAACTCATATTATTAACCATATTATGCAGATATGATCGATAGCACGACAATTACTATACTTATTACTCTTATTATTATCGGCCTAACTCATATTATTAGCCATATTAGGCTTATATGATCGAGAGAACGACAATTACTATACTTATTACACTCACTGTTATCAATCTAACATATATTATTAACCATATTACGCAAATATGATCGATAGAACGACAAGTACTATACTTATTACTCTTATTAATATCAGCCTAACTCATATTATTAGCCATGTTATGCTTATATGATCGATAGAACGACAATTACTATACTCATTACTCTTATTATTATCAATCTAACTCAAATTATTAACCATATTATGCTAATATGATCGATAGAACGACAACTACTATACTTATTACACTCACTACTATCAATCTAACCCATATTATTAACCATATTATGCAGATATGATCGACAGCACGACATTTACTATACTCATTTCTCTTATTATTATCGATCTAACTCATATTATTAACCATGTTATACAGATATGATCG
This sequence comes from Megachile rotundata, assembly GCF_050947335.1. NCBI lineage: Eukaryota > Metazoa > Arthropoda > Insecta > Hymenoptera > Megachilidae > Megachile > Megachile rotundata. Next base: position 37,832 of record NW_027473742.1, on the reverse strand, counting down.
ATAGAACTACAATTAGTATACTCATTACTCTTATTATTATCAACCTAACTCATATTATTAACCATATTATGCTAATATGATCGATAGAACGACAATTACTATACTTATTACACTCGCTATTATCAATCTAACTCATATTATTAACCATATTATGCAGATATGATCGATAGAACGACAATTACTATATTTATTACTCTTATTATTATCAATCTAACTCATATTATTAGCTATATTATGCTTATATGATCGACAGAACGACAATTACTATACTTATTACACTCACTGTTATCAATCTAGCTCATATTATTACCCATATTATGCAAATATGATCGATAGAACGACAATTACTATAGTTATTGCTCTTATTATTATCAGCCTAACTCATATTATTAGCCATGTTGTGCTTATATGATCGATAGAACGACAATTACTATACTCATTACTATTATTATTATCAATCTAACTCATATTATTAACCATATTATGCAAATATGATCGATAGAACGACAATTACTATACTTATTACTCTTATTAATATCAGCCTAACTCATATTATTAGCCATATTATGCTTATATGATCGATAGAACGACAATTACTATACTCATTACTCTTATTATTATCAATCTAACTCATATTATTAACCATATTATGCAGATATGATCGATAGCACGACAATTACTATACTTATTACTCTTATTATTATCAGCCTAACTCATATTATTAGCCATATTATGCTTATATGATCGATAGAACGACAATTACTATACTCATTACTCTTATTATTATCAATCTAACTCATATTATTAGCCATATTATGCTTATATGATCGATAGAACGACAATTACTATACTTATTACTCTTATTATTATCAACCTAACTCATATTATTAGCCATATTATGCTTATATGATCGACAGAACGACAATTACTATACTTATTACACACACTATTATCAGTCTAACTCATATTATTAACCATATTATGCAGATATGATCGATAGACCTACAATTACTATACTCATTACTCTTATTATTATCTATCTAACTCATATTATTATCCATATTATGCAAATATGATCGATAGAACGACAATTACTATACTTATTACTCTTATTATTATCAGCCTAACTCATATTATTAGTCATATTATGCTTATATGATCGATAGAACGACAATTACTATACTCATTACTCTTATTATTATCAATCTAACTCATATTTTTAAACATATTATGCAGATATGATTGATAGAACTTACAATTACTATACTCATTACTCTTATTATTATCAATCTAACTCATATTATTAACCATATTATGCAGATATGATCGATAGCACGACAATTACTATACTTATTACTCTTATTATTATCGGCCCTAACTCATATTATTAGCCATATTAGGCTTATATGATCGAGAGAACGACAATTACTATACTTATTACACTCACTGTTATCAATCTAACATATATTATTAACCATATTACGCAAATATGATCGATAGAACGACAAGTACTATACTTATTACTCTTATTAATATCAGCCTAACTCATATTATTAGCCATGTTATGCTTATATGATCGATAGAACGACAATTACTATACACATTACTCTTATTATTATCAATCTAACTCAATTTATTAACCATATTATGCTAATATGATCGATAGAACGACAATTACTATACTTATTACTCTTATTATTATCAGCCTAACTCATTTTATTACCCATATTATGCTTATATGATCGATAGAACGACAATTACTATACTCATTACTCTTATTATTATCAATCTAACTCATATTATTAGCCATATTATGCTTATATGATCGATAGAACGACAATTACTATACTTATTACTCTTATTATTATCAACCTAACTCATATTATTAGCCATATTATGCTTATATGATCGACAGAACGACAATTACTATACTTATTACACACACTATTATCAGTCTAACTCATATTATTAACCATATTATGCAGATATGATCGACAGAACAACAATTGCTATACTTATTATACTCACTGTTATCAATCTAACTCATATTATTATCCATATTATGCAAATATGATCGATAGAACGACAATTACTATACTTATTACTCTTATTATTATCAGCCTAACTCATATTATTAGTCATATTATGCTTATATGATCGATAGAACGACAATTACTATACTCATTACTCTTATTATTATCAATCTAACTCATATTTTTAAACATATTATGCAGATATGATTGATAGAACTACAATTACTATACTCATTACTCTTATTATTATCAATCTAACTCATATTATTAACCATATTATGCAGATATGATCGATAGCACGACAATTACTATACTTATTACTCTTATTATTATCGGCCTAACTCATATTATTAGCCATATTAGGCTTATATGATCGAGGAGAACGACAATTACTATACTTATTACACTCACTGTTATCAATCTAACATATATTATTAACCATATTACGCAAATATGATCGATAGAACGACAAGTACTATACTTATTACTCTTATTAATATCAGCCTAACTCATATTATTAGCCATGTTATGCTTATATGATCGATAGAACGACAATTACTATACACATTACTCTTATTATTATCAATCTAACTCAATTTATTAACCATATTATGCTAATATGATCGATAGAACGACAATTACTATACTTATTACTCTTATTATTATCAGCCTAACTCATTTTATTACCCATATTATGCTTATATGATCGATAGAACGACAATTACTATACTCATTACTCTTATTATTATCAATCTAACTCATATTATTAGCCATATTATGCTTATATGATCGATAGAACGACAATTACTATACTTATTACTCTTATTATTATCAACCTAACTCATATTATTAGCCATATTATGCTTATATGATCGACAGAACGACAATTACTATACTTATTACACACACTATTATCAGTCTAACTCATATTATTAACCATATTATGCAGATATGATCGACAGAACAACAATTGCTATACTTATTATACTCACTGTTATCAATCTAACTCATATTATTATCCATATTATGCAAATATGATCGATAGAACGACAATTACTATACTTATTACTCTTACTATTATCAGCCTAACTCATATTATTAGTCATATTATGCTTATATGATCGATAGAACGACAATTACTATACTCATTACTCTTATTATTATCAATCTAACTCATATTTTTAAACATATTATGCAGATATGATTGATAGAACTACAATTACTATACTCATTACTCTTATTAATATCAATCTAACTCATATTATTAACCATATTATGCAGATATGATCGACAGCACGACATTTACTATACTCATTTCTCTTATTATTATCGATCTAACTCATATTATTAACCATGTTATACAGATATGATCGATAGAACTACAATTAGTATACTCATTACGCTTATTATTATCAACCTAACTCATATTATTAACCATATTATGCTAATATGATCGATAGAACGACAACTACTATACTTATTACACTCACTATTATCAATCTAACCCATATTATTAACCATATTATGCAGATATGATCGACAGCACGACATTTACTATACTCATTTCTCTTATTATTATCGATCTAACTCATATTATTAACCATGTTATACAGATATGATCGATAGAACTACAATTAGTATACTCATTACGCTTATTATTATCAACCTAACTCATATTATTAACCATATTATGCTAATATGATCGATAGAACGACAATTACTATACTTATTACACCCGCTATTATCAATCTAACTCATATTATTAACCATATTATGCAGATATGATCGCGAGAACGACAATTACTATATTTATTACTCTTATTATTATCAATCTAACTCATATTATTAGCTATATTATGCTTATATGATCGACAGAACGACAATTACTATACTTATTACACTCACTGTTATCAATCAAGCTCATATTATTAACCATATTATGCAAATATGATCGATAGAACGACAATTACTATAGTTATTGCTCTTATTATTATCAACCTAACTCATATTATTAGCCATATTATGCTTATATGATCGACAGAACGACAATTACTATACTTATTACACTCACTATTATCAATCTAACTCATATTATTAACCATATTATGCAGCTATGATCGATAGCACGACAATTACTATACTTATTACGCTTATTATTATCAGCCTAACTCATATTATTAGCCATATTAGGCTTATATGATCGATAGAACGACAATTACTATACTCATTACTCTTATCATTATCAATCTAACTCATATTATTAACCATATTATGCAGATATGATCGATAGCACGACAATTACTATACTTATTACTCTTATTATTATCAGCCTAACTCATATTATTAGCCATATTAGGCTTATATGATCGATAGAACGACAATTACTATACTCATTACTCTTATTATTATCAATCTAACTCATATTATTAACCATATTATGCAGATATGATCGATAGCACGACAATTACTATACTTATTACTCTTATTATTGTCAGCCTAACTAATATTATTAGCCATATTAGGCTTATATGATCGAGAGAACGACAATTACTACACTTATTACACTCACTGTTATCATTCTAACTCATATTATTAACCATATTACGCAAATATGATCGATAGAACGACAAGTACTATACTTATTACTCTTATTAATATCAGCCTAACTCATATTATTAGCCATATTATGCTTATATGATCGATAGAACGACAATTACTATACTCATTACTCTTATTATTATCAATCTAACTCATATTATTAACCATATTATGCTAATATGATCGATAGAACGACAATTACTATACTCATTGCTCTTATTATTATCAATCTAACTCATATTATTAACCATATTATGCTAATATGATCGATAGAACGACAATTACTACACTTATTACTCTTATTATTATCAACCTAACTCATATTATTAGCCATATTATGCTTATATGATCGACAGAACGGCAATTACTATACTTATTACACTCACTATTATCAATCTAACTCATATTATTAACCATATTATGCAGCTATGATCGATAGCACGACAATTACTATACTTATTACTCTTATTATTATCAGCCTAACTCATATTATTAGCCATATTAGGCTTATATGATCGATAGAACGACAATTACTATACTCATTACTCTTATTATTATCAATCTAACTCAAATTATTAACCATATTATGCTAATATGATCGATAGAACGCCAACTACTATACTTATTACACTCACTATTATCAATCTAACCCATATTATTAACCATATTATGCAGATATGATCGACAGCACGACATTTACTATACTCATTTCTCTTATTATTATCGATCTAACTCATATTATTAACCATGTTATACAGATATGATCGATAGAACTACAATTAGTATACTCATTACGCTTATTATTATCAACCTAACTCATATTATTAACCATATTCTGCTAATATGATCGATAGAACGACAATTACTATACTTATTACACTCGCTATTATCAATCTAACTCATATTATTAACCATATTATGCAGATATGATCGATAGAACGACAATTACTATATTTATTACTCTTATTATTATCAATCTAACTCATATTATTAGCTATATTATGCTTATATGATCGACAGAACGACAATTACTATACTTATTACACTCACTGTTATCAATCTAGCTCATATTATTAACCATATTATGCAAATATGATCGATAGAACGACAATTACTATAGTTATTGCTCTTATTATTATCAGCCTAACTCATATTATTAGCCATGTTGTGCTTATATGATCGATAGAACGACAATTACTATACTCATTACTCTTATTATTATCAATCTAACTCATATTATTAACCATATTATGCAAATATGATCGATAGAACGACAATTACTATACTTATTACTCTTATTAATATCAGCCTAACTCATATTATTAGCCATATTATGCTTATATGATCGATAGAACGACAATTACTATACTCATTACTCTTATTATTATCAATCTAACTCATATTATTAACCATATTATGCTAATATGATCGATAGAACGACAATTACTATACTTATTACTCTTATTATTATCAACCTAACTCATATTATTAGCCATATTATGCTTATATGATCGACAGAACGACAATTACTATGCTTATTACACTCACTATTATCAATCTAACTCATATTATTAACCATATTATGCAGCTATGATCGATAGCACGACAATTACTATACTTATTACGCTTATTATTATCAGCCTAACTCATATTATTAGCCATATTAGGCTTATATGATAGATAGAACGACAATTACTATACTCATTACTCTTATTATTATCAATCTAACTCATATTATTAACCATATTATGCAGATATGATCGATAGCACGACAATTACTATACTTATTACTCTTATTATTATCAGCCTAACTCATTTTATTACCCATATTATGCTTATATGATCGATAGAACGACAATTACTATACTCATTACTCTTATTATTATCAATCTAACTCATATTATTAGCCATATTATGCTTATATGATCGATAGATCGACAATTACTATACTTATTACTCTTATTATTATCAACCTAACTCATATTATTAGCCATATTATGCTTATATGATCGACAGAACGACAATTACTATACTTATTACACACACTATTATCAGTCTAACTCATATTATTAACCATAATATGCAGATATGATCGACAGAACAACAATTGCTATACTTATTATACTCACTGTTATCAATCTAACTCATATTATTATCCATATTATGCAAATATGATCGATAGCACGACAATTACTATACTTATTACTCTTATTATTATCAACCTAACTCATATTATTAACCATATTCTGCTAATATGATCGATAGAACGACAATTACTATACTTATTACACTCGCTATTATCAATCTAACTCATATTATTAACCATATTATGCAGATATGATCGATAGAACGACAATTACTATATTTATTACTCTTATTATTATCAATCTAACTCATATTATTAGCTATATTATGCTTATATGATCGACAGAACGACAATTACTATACTTATTACACTCACTGTTATCAATCTAGCTCATATTATTAACCATATTATGCAAATATGATCGATAGAACGACAATTACTATAGTTATTGCTCTTATTATTATCAGCCTAACTCATATTATTAGCCATGTTGTGCTTATATGATCGATAGAACGACAATTACTATACTCATTACTCTTATTATTATCAATCTAACTCATATTATTAACCATATTATGCAAATATGATCGATAGAACGACAATTACTATACTTATTACTCTTATTAATATCAGCCTAACTCATATTATTAGCCATATTATGCTTATATGATCGACAGAACGACAATTACTATGCTTATTACACTCACTATTATCAATCTAACTCATATTATTAACCATATTATGCAGCTATGATCGATAGCACGACAATTACTATACTTATTACGCTTATTATTATCAGCCTAACTCATATTATTAGCCATATTAGGCTTATATGATAGATAGAACGACAATTACTATACTCATTACTCTTATTATTATCAATCTAACTCATATTATTAACCATATTATGCAGATATGATCGATAGCACGACAATTACTATACTTATTACTCTTATTATTATCAGCCTAACTCATTTTATTACCCATATTATGCTTATATGATCGATAGAACGACAATTACTATACTCATTACTCTTATTATTATCAATCTAACTCATATTATTAGCCATATTATGCTTATATGATCGATAGATCGACAATTACTATACTTATTACTCTTATTATTATCAACCTAACTCATATTATTAGCCATATTATGCTTATATGATCGACAGAACGACAATTACTATACTTATTACACACACTATTATCAGTCTAACTCATATTATTAACCATAATATGCAGATATGATCGACAGAACAACAATTGCTATACTTATTATACTCACTGTTATCAATCTAACTCATATTATTATCCATATTATGCAAATATGATCGATAGCACGACAATTACTATACTTATTACTCTTATTATTATCAATCTAACTCATATTATTAGCCATATTATGCTTATATGATCGATAGAACGACAATTACTATACTTATTACTCTTATTATTATCAACCTAACTCATATTATTAGCCATATTATGCTTATATGATCGACAGAACGACAATTACTATACTTATTACACACACTATTATCAGTCTAACTCATATTATTAACCATATTATGCAGATATGATCGACAGAACAACAATTGCTATACTTATTACTCTTATTATTATCAGCCTAACTCATATTATTAGTCATATTATGCTTATATGATCGATAGAACGACAATTACTATACTCATTACTCTTATTATTATCAATCTAACTCATATTATTAACCATATTATGCAGATATGATCGATAGAAGGACAATTACTATACTTATTGCTCTTATTATTATCAGCCTAACTCATGTTATGAGCCATATTATGCTTATATGATCGATAGAACGACAATTACTATACTCATTACTCTTATTATTATCAATCTAACTCATATTATTAACCATATTATGCTAATATGATCGATAGAACGACAATTACTATACTTATTACACTCACTATTATCAATTTAACTCATATTATTAACCATATTATGCAGGTATGATCGATAGCACGACATTTACTATACTTATTACTCTTATTATTATCAATCTAACTCATATTATTAACGATATTATGCAGATATGATCGATAGAACTACAATTAGCATACTCATTACTCTTATTATTATCAATCTAACTCATATTATTAGCCATATTATGCAGATATGATCGATAGCACGACAATCACTATACTTATTACTCTTATTATTATCAGCCTAACTCATTTTATTACTCATACTATGCTTATATGATCGATAGAACGACAATTACTATACTCATTACTCTTATTATTATCAATCTAACTCATATTATTAGCCATATTATGCTTATATGATCGATAGATCGACAATTACTATACTTATTACTCTTATTATTATCAACCTAACTCATATTATTAGCCATATTATGCTTATATGATCGACAGAACGACAATTACTATACTTATTACACTCACTATTATCAATCTAACTCATATCATTAACCATATTATGCAGCTATGATCGATAGCACGACAATTACTATACTTATTACTCTTATTATTATCAGCCTAACTCATATTATTAGCCATATTAGGCTTATATGATCGATAGAACGACAATTACTATACTCATTACTCTTATTATTATCAATCTAGCTCATATTATTAACCATATTATGCAAATATGATCGATAGAACGACAATTACTATAGTTATTGCTCTTATTATTATCAGCCTAACTCATATTATTAGCCATATTAGGCTTATATGATCGATAGAACGACAATTACTATACTCATTACTCTTATTATTATCAATCTAACTCATATTATTAACCATATTATGCAGATATGATCGATAGCACGACAATTACTATACTTATTACTCTTATTATTGTCAGCCTAACTAATATTATTAGCCATATTAGGCTTATATGATCGAGAGAACGACAATTACTACACTTATTACACTCACTGTTATCATTCTAACTCATATTATTAACCATATTACGCAAATATGATCGATAGAACGACAAGTACTATACTTATTACTCTTATTAATATCAGCCTAACTCATATTATTAGCCATATTATGCTTATATGATCGATAGAACGACAATTACTATACTTATTACTCTTATTATTATCAACCTAACTCATATTATTAGCCATATTATGCTTATATGATCGACCGAACGACAATTACTATACTTATTACACTCACTGTTATCAATCCAGCTCATATTATTAACCATATTATGCAAATATGATTGATAGAACGACAATTACTATACTCATTACTCTTATTATTATCAATCTAACTCAAATTATTAACCATATTATGCTAATATGATCGATAGAACGACAACTACTATACTTATTACTCTCACTATTATCAATCTAACCCATATTATTAACCATATTATGCAGATATTATCGACAGCACGACATTTACTATACTCATTTCTCTTATTATTATCGATCTAAATCATATTATTAACTATGTTATACAGATATGATCGATAGAACTACAATTAGTATACTCATTACGCTTATTATTATCAACCTAACTCATATTATTAACCATATTATGCTAATATGATCGATAGAACGACAATTACTATACTTATTACACTCGCTATTATCAATCTAACTCATATTATTTACCATATTATGCAGATATGATCGATAGCACGACAATTACTATACTTATTACGCTTATTATTATCAGCCTAACTCATATTATTAGCCATATTAGGCTTATATGATCGATAGAACGACAATTACTATACTCATTACTCTTATTATTATCAATCTAACTCATATTATTAACCATATTATGCAGATATGATCGATAGCACGGCAATTACTATACTTATTACTCTTATTATTATCAGCCTAACTCATTTTATTACCCATACTATGCTTATATGATCGATAGAACGACAATTACTATACTCATTACTCTTATTATTATCAATCTAACTCATATTATTAGCCATATTATGCTTATATGATCGATAGATCGACAATTACTATACTTATTACTCTTATTATTATCAACCTAACTCATATTATTAGCCATATTATGCTTATATGATCGACAGAACGACAATTACTATACTTATTACACTCACTATTATCAATCTAACTCATATCATTAACCATATTATGCAGCTATGATCGATAGCACGACAATTACTATACTTATTACTCTTATTATTATCAGCCTAACTCATATTATTAGCCATATTAGGCTTATATGATCGATAGAACGACAATTACTATACTCATTACTCTTATTATTATCAATCTAGCTCATATTATTAACCATATTATGCAAATATGATCGATAGAACGACAATTACTATAGTTATTGCTCTTATTATTATCAGCCTAACTCATATTATTAGCCATATTAGGCTTATATGATCGATAGAACGACAATTACTATACTCATTACTCTTATTATTATCAATCTAACTCATATTATTAACCATATTATGCAGATATGATCGATAGCACGACAATTACTATACTTATTACTCTTATTATTGTCAGCCTAACTAATATTATTAGCCATATTAGGCTTATATGATCGAGAGAACGACAATTACTACACTTATTACACTCACTGTTATCATTCTAACTCATATTATTAACCATATTACGCAAATATGATCGATAGAACGACAAGTACTATACTTATTACTCTTATTAATATCAGCCTAACTCATATTATTAGCCATATTATGCTTATATGATCGATAGAACGACAATTACTATACTTATTACTCTTATTATTATCAACCTAACTCATATTATTAGCCATATTATGCTTATATGATCGACAGAACGACAATTACTATACTTATTACACTCACTGTTATCAATCCAGCTCATATTATTAACCATATTATGCAAATATGATTGATAGAACGACAATTACTATACTCATTACTCTTTTTATTATCAATCTAACTCAAATTATTAACCATATTATGCTAATATGATCGATAGAACGACAACTACTATACTTATTACTCTCACTATTATCAATCTAACCCATATTATTAACCATATTATGCAGATATGATCGACAGCACGACATTTACTATACTCATTTCTCTTATTATTATCGATCTAAATCATATTATTAACCATGTTATACAGATATGATCGATAGAACTACAATTAGTATACTCATTACGCTTATTATTATCAACCTAACTCATTTAATTAACCATATTATGCTAATATGATCGATAGAACGACAATTACTATACTTATTACACTCGCTATTATCAATCTAACTCATATTATTAACCATATTATGCAGATATGATCGATAGCACGACAATTACTATACTTATTACGCTTATTATTATCAGCCTAACTCATATTATTAGCCATATTAGGCTTATATGATCGATAGAACGACAATTACTATACTCATTACTCTTATTATTATCAATCTAACTCATATTATTAACCATATTATGCAGATATGATCGATAGCACGACAATTACTATACTTATTACTCTTATTATTATCAGCCTAACTCATTTTATTACCCATACTATGCTTATATGATCGATAGAACGACAATTACTATACTCATTACTCTTATTATTATCAATCTAACTCATATTATTAGCCATATTATGCTTATATGATCGATAGAACGACAATTACTATACTTATTACTCTTATTATTATCAACCTAACTCATATTATTAGCCATATTATGCTTATATGATCGATAGAACGACAATTACTATACTTATTACACACACTATTATCAGTCTAACTCATATTATTAACCATAATATGCAGATATGATCGACAGAACAACAATTGCTATACTTATTATACTCACTGTTATCAATCTAACTCATATTATTATCCATATTATGCAAATATGATCGATAGCACGACAATTACTATACTTATTACTCTTATTATTATCAATCTAACTCATATTATTAACCATATTATGCAGATATGATCGACAGAACAACAATTGCTATACTTATTACTCTTATTATTATCAGCCTAACTCATATTATTAGTCATATTATGCTTATATGATCGATAGAACGACAATTACTATACTCATTACTCTTATTATTATCAATCTAACTCATATTATTAACCATATTATGCAGATATGATCGATAGAAGGACAATTACTATACTTATTGCTCTTATTATTATCAGCCTAACTCATGTTATGAGCCATATTATGCTTATATCATCGATAGAACGACAATTACTATACTCATTACTCTTATTATTATCAATCTAACTCATATTATTAACCATATTATGCTAATATGATCGATAGAACGACAATTACTATACTTATTACACTCACTATTATCAATTTAACTCATATTATTAACCATATTATGCAGGTATGATCGATAGCACGACATTTACTATACTTATTACTCTTATTATTATCAACCTAACTCATATTATTAGCCATATTATGCTTATATGATCGACAGAACGACAATTACTATACTCATTACTCTTAGTATTATCAATCTAACTCATATTATTAGCCATATTGTGCTTATATGAGCGATAGAGCGACAATTACTATATTTATTGCACTCACTATTATCAATCTAACTCACATTATTAGCCATATTATGCTTATATGATCGATAGTACGACAATTACTATACTCATTACTCTAATTATTATCAATCTAACTCATATTATTAGCCATATTATGCTTAAATGACCGATAGAACGACAATTACTATACTTATTACTCTTATTATTATCAATCTAACTCATATTCTTAGCCATATTATGCAATTATGATCGATAGAACGACAATTACTATACTCATTACTCTTATTGTTATCAATCTAACTCATATTATTAGCCATATTCTGCTTATATGATCGATAGAACGACAATTACTATACTTATTACTCTTATTATTATCATTCTAACTCATATTATTAACCATATTATGCAGATATGATCGATAGAACGACAATTACTATACTTATTACTGTTATTATTATCAATCTGACTCATATTATTAGCCATATTATGCTTAAATGACCGATAGAACGACAATTACTATACTTATTACTCTTATTATTATCAATCTAACTCATATTCTTAGCCATATTATGCTTATATTATCGATAGAACGACAATTACTATACTTATTACTGTTATTATTATCAATCTAACTCATATTATTAGCCATATTATGCTTAAATGATCGATAGAACGACAATTACTATACTTATTACTCTTATTATTATCAATCTAACTCATATTATTAACCATATTATGCAGATATGATCGATAGAACTACAATTACTATACTCATTACTCTTATTATTATCAATCTAACTCATATTATTAGCCATATTATGCTTAAATGATCGATAGAACTACAATTACTATTCTCATTACTCTTATTATTAGCAATCTAACTCATATTATTAGCCATATTATGCTTATATGATCGATAGAACGATAATTACTATACTCACTACTCTTAGTATTATCAATCTAACTCACATTATTAGCCATATTATGCTTATATTATCGATAGAACAACAATAACTATACTTATTACTGTTATTATTATCAATCTAACTCATATTATTAGCCATATTATGCTTAAATGATCGATAGAACGACAATTACTATACTTATTACTCTTATTATTATCAATCTATCTCGTATTATTAGCCATATTATGCTTATATGATCGATAGAACGACAAATACTATACTTATTACTCTTATTATTATCAATCTAACTCATATTATTAACCATATTATGCAGATATGATCGATAGAACAACAATTACTATACTCATTACTCTTATTATTATCAATCTAACTCATATTATTAGCCATATTATGCTTAAATGATCGATAGAACTACAATTACTATTCTCATTACTCTTATTATTAGCAATCTAACTCATATTATTAGCCATATTATGCTTATATGATCGATAGAACGACAATTACTATACTCATTACTCTGATTATTATCAATCTAGCTCATATTATTAACCATATTATGCAAATATGATCGATAGAACGACAATTACTATAGTTATTGCTCTTATTATTATCAGCCTAACTCATATTATTAGCCATATTAGGCTTATATGATCGATAGAACGACAATTACTATACTCATTACTCTTATTATTATCAATCTAACTCATATTATTAACCATATTATGCAGATATGATCGATAGCACGACAATTACTATACTTATTACTCTTATTATTGTCAGCCTAACTAATATTATTAGCCATATTAGGCTTATATGATCGAGAGAACGACAATTACTACACTTATTACACTCACTGTTATCATTCTAACTCATATTATTAACCATATTACGCAAATATGATCGATAGAACGACAAGTAATATACTTATTACTCTTATTAATATCAGCCTAACTCATATTATTAGCCATATTATGCTTATATGATCGATAGTACGACAATTACTCTAATTATTACTCTTATTATTATCAACCTAACTCATATTATTAGCCATATTATGCTTATATGATCGACAGAACGACAATTACTATACTCATTACTCTTAGTGTTATCAATCTAACTCATATTATTAGCCATATTACGCTTATATTATCGATAGAACGACAATTACTATACTTATTACTCTTATTATTATCAATCTAACTCATATTATTAGCCATATTATGGTTAAATGATCGATAGAACGACAATTACTATACTTATTACTCTTATTATTATCAATCTAACTCGTATTATTAGCCATATTATGCTTAAATGATCGATAGAACGACAATTACTATACTCATTACTGTTATTATTATGAATCTGACTCATATTATTAGCCATATTATGCTTATATGATCGATAGACCTACAATTACTATACTCATTACTCTTATTATTATCAATCCAACTCATATTATTACCCGTATTATGCTGATATGATCGATAGAACGACATTCACTATACTTATTACACTCACTATTATCAATCTAACTCATATTATTAACCATATTAAGCAGATATGATCGGTAGAGCTACAATTACTATACTCATTACTCTTATTATTATCAATCTAACTCATATTATTAGCCATATTATGCTTATATGATCGATAGAGCGACAATTACTATACTTATTACACTTATTATTATCAATCTAACTCATATTATTGGCCATATTATGCTTATATGATCGATAGAACGACAATTACTATACTTATTACTCTTATTATTATCAATCTAACTCATATTATTAGCCATATTGTGCTTATATGAGCGATAGAGCGACAATTACTATATTTATTGCACTCACTATTATCAATCTAACTCATATTATTAACCATATTATGCAGATATGATCGATAGCACGACAATTACTATACTTATTACTCTTATTATTGTCAGCCTAACTAATATTATTAGCCATATTAGGCTTATATGATCGAGAGAACGACAATTACTACACTTACTACACTCACTGTTATCATTCTAACTCATATTATTAACCATATTACGCAAATATGATCGATAGAACGACAAGTAATATACTTATTACTCTTATTAATATCAGCCTAACTCATATTATTAGCCATATTATGCTTATATGATCGATAGTACGACAATTACTATAATTATTACTCTTATTATTATCAACCTAACTCATATTATTAGCCATATTATGCTTATATGATCGACAGAACGACAATTACTATACTCATTACTCTTAGTATTATCAATCTAACTCATATTATTAGCCATATTACGCTTATATTATCGATAGAACGACAATTACTATACTTATTACTCTTATTATTATCAATCTAACTCATATTATTAGCCATATTATGGTTAAATGATCGATAGAACGACAATTACTATACTTATTACTCTTATTATTATCAATCTAACTCGTATTATTAGCCATATTATGCTTAAATGATCGATAGAACGACAATTACTATACTCATTACTGTTATTATTATGAATCTGACTCATATTATTAGCCATATTATGCTTATATGATCGATAGACCTACAATTACTATACTCATTACTCTTATTATTATCAATCCAACTCATATTATTACCCGTATTATGCTGATATGATCGATAGAACGACATTCACTATACTTATTACACTCACTATTATCAATCTAACTCATATTATTAACCATATTAAGCAGATATGATCGGTAGAGCTACAATTACTATACTCATTACTTTTATTATTATCAATCTAACTCATATTATTAGCCATATTATGCTTATATGATCGATAGAACGACAATTACTATACTTATTACACTTATTATTATCAATCTAACTCATATTATTGGCCATATTATGCTTATATGATCGATAGAACGACAATTACTATACTTATTACTCTTATTATTATCAATCTAACTCATATTATTAGCCATATTATGCTTATATGATCGATAGTACGACAATTACTATACTCATTACTCTAATTATTATCAATCTAACTCATATTATTAGCCATATTATGCTTAAATGACCGATAGAACGACAATTACTATACTTATTACTCTTATTATTATCAATCTAACTCATATTCTTAGCCATATTATGCAATTATGATCGATAGAACGACAATTACTATACTCATTACTCTTATTGTTATCAATCTAACTCATATTATTAGCCATATTCTGCTTATATGATCGATAGAACGACAATTACTATACTTATTACTCTTATTATTATCATTCTAACTCATATTATTAACCATATTATGCAGATATGATCGATAGAACGACAATTACTATACTTATTACTGTTATTATTATCAATCTGACTCATATTATTAGCCATATTATGCTTAAATGACCGATAGAACGACAATTACTATACTTATTACTCTTATTATTATCAATCTAACTCATATTCTTAGCCATATTATGCTTATATGATCGATAGAATGACAAATACTATACTTATTACTCTTATTATTATCAATCTAACTCATATAATTAACCATATTATGCAGATATGATCGATAGAACTACAATTACTATACTCATTACTCTTATTATTATCAATCTAACTCATATTATTAGCCATATTATGCTTAAATGATCGATAGAACTACAATTACTATTCTCATTACTCTTATTATTAGCAATCTAACTCATATTATTAGCCATATTATGCTTATATGATCGATAGAACGATAATTACTATACTCACTACTCTTAGTATTATCAATCTAACTCATATTATTAGCCATATTATGCTTATATTATCGATAGAACGACAATTACTATACTTATTACTGTTATTATTATCAATCTAACTCATATTATTAGCCATATTATGCTTAAATGATCGATAGAACGACAATTACTATACTTATTACTCTTATTATTATCAATCTAACTCATATTATTAGCCATATTGTGCTTATATGAGCGATAGAGCGACAATTACTATATTTATTGCACTCACTATTATCAATCTAACTCATATTATTAACCATATTATGCAGATATGATCGATAGCACGACAATTACTATACTTATTACTCTTATTATTGTCAGCCTAACTAATATTATTAGCCATATTAGGCTTATATGATCGAGAGAACGACAATTACTACACTTATTACACTCACTGTTATCATTCTAACTCATATTATTAACCATATTACGCAAATATGATCGATAGAACGACAAGTAATATACTTATTACTCTTATTAATATCAGCCTAACTCATATTATTAGCCATATTATGCTTATATGATCGATAGTACGACAATTACTATAATTATTACTCTTATTATTATCAACCTAACTCATATTATTAGCCATATTATGCTTATATGATCGACAGAACGACAATTACTATACTCATTACTCTTAGTATTATCAATCTAACTCATATTATTAGCCATATTACGCTTATATTATCGATAGAACGACAATTACTATACTTATTACTCTTATTATTATCAATCTAACTCATATTATTAGCCATATTATGGTTAAATGATCGATAGAACGACAATTACTATACTTATTACTCTTATTATTATCAATCTAACTCGTATTATTAGCCATATTATGCTTAAATGATCGATAGAACGACAATTACTATACTCATTACTGTTATTATTATGAATCTGACTCATATTATTAGCCATATTATGCTTATATGATCGATAGACCTACAATTACTATACTCATTACTCTTATTATTATCAATCCAACTCATATTATTACCCGTATTATGCTGATATGATCGATAGAACGACATTCACTATACTTATTACACTCACTATTATCAATCTAACTCATATTATTAACCATATTAAGCAGATATGATCGGTAGAGCTACAATTACTATACTCATTACTCTTATTATTATCAATCTAACTCATATTATTAGCCATATTATGCTTATATGATTGATAGAACGACAATTACTATACTTATTACACTTATTATTATCAATCTAACTCATATTATTGGCCATATTATGCTTATATGATCGATAGAACGACAATTACTATACTTATTACTCTTATTATTATCAATCTAACTCATATTATTAGCCATATTGTGCTTATATGATCGATAGAACGACATTCACTATACTTATTACACTCACTATTATCAATCTAACTCATATTATTAACCATATTAAGCAGATATGATCGGTAGAGCTACAATTACTATACTCATTACTCTTATTATTATCAATCTAACTCATATTATTAGCCATATTATGCTTATATGATCGATAGAACGACAATTACTATACTTATTACACTTATTATTATCAATCTAACTCATATTATTGGCCATATTATGCTTATATGATCGATAGTACGACAATTACTATAATTATTACTCTTATTATTATCAACCTAACTCATATTATTAGCCATATTATGCTTATATGATCGACAGAACGACAATTACTATACTCATTACTCTTAGTATTATCAATCTAACTCATATTATTAGCCATATTACGCTTATATTATCGATAGAACGACAATTACTATACTTATTACTCTTATTATTATCAATCTAACTCATATTATTAGCCATATTATGGTTAAATGATCGATAGAACGACAATTACTATACTTATTACTCTTATTATTATCAATCTAACTCGTATTATTAGCCATATTATGCTTAAATGATCGATAGAACGACAATTACTATACTCATTACTGTTATTATTATGAATCTGACTCATATTATTAGCCATATTATGCTTATATGATCGATAGACCTACAATTACTATACTCATTACTCTTATTATTATCAATCCAACTCATATTATTACCCGTATTATGCTGATATGATCGATAGAACGACATTCACTATACTTATTACACTCACTATTATCAATCTAACTCATATTATTAACCATATTAAGCAGATATGATCGGTAGAGCTACAATTACTAT
This sequence comes from Megachile rotundata, assembly GCF_050947335.1. Lineage (NCBI taxonomy): Eukaryota > Metazoa > Arthropoda > Insecta > Hymenoptera > Megachilidae > Megachile > Megachile rotundata. The sequence goes on along the minus strand of NW_027473742.1, from coordinate 17,641 downwards.
ACTCATTACTCTTATTATTATCAATCTAACTCATATTATTAGCCATATTATGCTTATATGATCGATAGAACGACAATTACTATACTTATTACACTTATTATTATCAATCTAACTCATATTATTGGCCATATTATGCTTATATGATCGATAGAACGACAATTACTATACTTATTACTCTTATTATTATCAATCTAACTCATATTATTAGCCATATTGTGCTTATATGAGCGATAGAGCGACAATTACTATATTTATTGCACTCACTATTATCAATCTAACTCACATTATTAGCCATATTATGCTTATATGATCGATAGTACGACAATTACTATACTCATTACTCTAATTATTATCAATCTAACTCATATTATTAGCCATATTATGCTTAAATGACCGATAGAACGACAATTACTATACTTATTACTCTTATTATTATCAATCTAACTCATATTCTTAGCCATATTATGCAATTATGATGGATAGAACGACAATTACTATACTCATTACTCTTATTGTTATCAATCTAACTCATATTATTAGCCATATTCTGCTTATATGATCGATAGAACGACAATTACTATACTTATTACTCTTATTATTATCATTCTAACTCATATTATTAACCATATTATGCAGATATGATCGATAGAACGACAATTACTATACTTATTACTGTTATTATTATCAATCTGACTCATATTATTAGCCATATTATGCTTAAATGACCGATAGAACGACAATTACTATACTTATTACTCTTATTATTATCAATCTAACTCATATTCTTAGCCATATTATGCTTATATGATCGATAGAATGACAAATACTATACTTATTACTCTTATTATTATCAATCTAACTCATATAATTAACCATATTATGCAGATATGATCGATAGAACTACAATTACTATACTCATTACTCTTATTATTATCAATCTAACTCAAATTATTAACCATATTATGCTAATATGATCGATAGAACGCCAACTACTATACTTATTACACTCACTATTATCAATCTAACCCATATTATTAACCATATTATGCAGATATGATCGACAGCACGACATTTACTATACTCATTTCTCTTATTATTATCGATCTAACTCATATTATTAACCATGTTATACAGATATGATCGATAGAACTACAATTAGTATACTCATTACGCTTATTATTATCAACCTAACTCATATTATTAACCATATTCTGCTAATATGATCGATAGAACGACAATTACTATACTTATTACACTCGCTATTATCAATCTAACTCATATTATTAACCATATTATGCAGATATGATCGATAGAACGACAATTACTATATTTATTACTCTTATTATTATCAATCTAACTCATATTATTAGCTATATTATGCTTATATGATCGACAGAACGACAATTACTATACTTATTACACTCACTGTTATCAATCTAGCTCATATTATTAACCATATTATGCAAATATGATCGATAGAACGACAATTACTATAGTTATTGCTCTTATTATTATCAGCCTAACTCATATTATTAGCCATGTTGTGCTTATATGATCGATAGAACGACAATTACTATACTCATTACTCTTATTATTATCAATCTAACTCATATTATTAACCATATTATGCAGATATGATCGATAGCACGACAATTACTATACTTATTACTCTTATTATTATCAGCCTAACTCATTTTATTACCCATATTATGCTTATATGATCGATAGAACGACAATTACTATACTCATTACTCTTATTATTATCAATCTAACTCATATTATTAGCCATATTATGCTTATATGATCGATAGATCGACAATTACTATACTTATTACTCTTATTATTATCAACCTAACTCATATTATTAGCCATATTATGCTTATATGATCGACAGAACGACAATTACTATACTTATTACACACACTATTATCAGTCTAACTCATATTATTAACCATAATATGCAGATATGATCGACAGAACAACAATTGCTATACTTATTATACTCACTGTTATCAATCTAACTCATATTATTATCCATATTATGCAAATATGATCGATAGCACGACAATTACTATACTTATTACTCTTATTATTATCAACCTAACTCATATTATTAACCATATTCTGCTAATATGATCGATAGAACGACAATTACTATACTTATTACACTCGCTATTATCAATCTAACTCATATTATTAACCATATTATGCAGATATGATCGATAGAACGACAATTACTATATTTATTACTCTTATTATTATCAATCTAACTCATATTATTAGCTATATTATGCTTATATGATCGACAGAACGACAATTACTATACTTATTACACTCACTGTTATCAATCTAGCTCATATTATTAACCATATTATGCAAATATGATCGATAGAACGACAATTACTATAGTTATTGCTCTTATTATTATCAGCCTAACTCATATTATTAGCCATGTTGTGCTTATATGATCGATAGAACGACAATTACTATACTCATTACTCTTATTATTATCAATCTAACTCATATTATTAACCATATTATGCAAATATGATCGATAGAACGACAATTACTATACTTATTACTCTTATTAATATCAGCCTAACTCATATTATTAGCCATATTATGCTTATATGATCGATAGAACGACAATTACTATACTCATTACTCTTATTATTATCAATCTAACTCATATTATTAACCATATTATGCTAATATGATCGATAGAACGACAATTACTATACTTATTACTCTTATTATTATCAAGCTAACTCATATTATTAGCCATATTATGCTTATATGATCGACAGAACGACAATTACTATGCTTATTACACTCACTATTATCAATCTAACTCATATTATTAACCATATTATGCAGCTATGATCGATAGCACGACAATTACTATACTTATTACGCTTATTATTATCAGCCTAACTCATATTATTAGCCATATTAGGCTTATATGATAGATAGAACGACAATTACTATACTCATTACTCTTATTATTATCAATCTAACTCATATTATTAACCATATTATGCAGATATGATCGATAGCACGACAATTACTATACTTATTACTCTTATTATTATCAGCCTAACTCATTTTATTACCCATATTATGCTTATATGATCGATAGAACGACAATTACTATACTCATTACTCTTATTGTTATCAATCTAACTCATATTATTAGCCATATTATGCTTATATGATCGATAGATCGACAATTACTATACTTATTACTCTTATTATTATCAACCTAACTCATATTATTAGCCATATTATGCTTATATGATCGACAGAACGACAATTACTATACTTATTACACACACTATTATCAGTCTAACTCATATTATTAACCATAATATGCAGATATGATCGACAGAACAACAATTGCTATACTTATTATACTCACTGTTATCAATCTAACTCATATTATTATCCATATTATGCAAATATGATCGATAGCACGACAATTACTATACTTATTACTCTTATTATTATCAATCTAACTCATATTATTAGCCATATTATGCTTATATGATCGATAGAACGACAATTACTATACTTATTACTCTTATTATTATCAACCTAACTCATATTATTAGCCATATTATGCTTATATGATCGACAGAACGACAATTACTATACTTATTACACACACTATTATCAGTCTAACTCATATTATTAACCATATTATGCAGATATGATCGACAGAACAACAATTGCTATACTTATTACTCCTATTATTATCAGCCTAACTCATATTATTAGTCATATTATGCTTATATGATCGATAGAACGACAATTACTATACTCATTACTCTTATTATTATCAATCTAACTCATATTATTAACCATATTATGCAGATATGATCGATAGAAGGACAATTACTATACTTATTGCTCTTATTATTATCAGCCTAACTCATGTTATGAGCCATATTATGCTTATATGATCGATAGAACGACAATTACTATACTCATTACTCTTATTATTATCAATCTAACTCATATTATTAACCATATTATGCTAATATGATCGATAGAACGACAATTACTATACTTATTACACTCACTATTATCAATTTAACTCATATTATTAACCATATTATGCAGGTATGATCGATAGCACGACATTTACTATACTTATTACTCTTATTATTATCAATCTAACTCATATTATTAACGATATTATGCAGGTATGATCGATAGAACTACAATTAGCATACTCATTACTCTTATTATTATCAATCTAACTCATATTATTAGCCATATTATGCAGATATGATCGATAGCACGACAATCACTATACTTATTACTCTTATTATTATCAGCCTAACTCATTTTATTACCCATACTATGCTTATATGATCGATAGAACGACAATTACTATACTCATTACTCTTATTATTATCAATCTAACTCATATTATTAGCCATATTAGGCTTATATGATCGATAGAACGACAATTACTATACTCATTACTCTTATTATTATCAATCTAACTCATATTATTAACCATATTATGCAGATATGATCGATAGCACGACAATTACTATACTTATTACTCTTATTATTGTCAGCCTAACTAATATTATTAGCCATATTAGGCTTATATGATCGAGAGAACGACAATTACTACACTTATTACACTCACTGTTATCATTCTAACTCATATTATTAACCATATTACGCAAATATGATCGATAGAACGACAAGTACTATACTTATTACTCTTATTAATATCAGCCTAACTCATATTATTAGCCATATTATGCTTATATGATCGATAGAACGACAATTACTATACTTATTACTCTTATTATTATCAACCTAACTCATATTATTAGCCATATTATGCTTATATGATCGACAGAACGACAATTACTATACTTATTACACTCACTGTTATCAATCCAGCTCATATTATTAACCATATTATGCAAATATGATTGATAGAACGACAATTACTATACTCATTACTCTTATTATTATCAATCTAACTCAAATTATTAACCATATTATGCTAATATGATCGATAGAACGACAACTACTATACTTATTACTCTCACTATTATCAATCTAACCCATATTATTAACCATATTATGCAGATATGATCGACAGCACGACATTTACTATACTCATTTCTCTTATTATTATCGATCTAAATCATATTATTAACCATGTTATACAGATATGATCGATAGAACTACAATTAGTATACTCATTACGCTTATTATTATCAACCTAACTCATATTATTAACCATATTATGCTAATATGATCGATAGAACGACAATTACTATACTTATTACACTCGCTATTATCAATCTAACTCATATTATTTACCATATTATGCAGATATGATCGATAGCACGACAATTACTATACTTATTACGCTTATTATTATCAGCCTAACTCATATTATTAGCCATATTAGGCTTATATGATCGATAGAACGACAATTACTATACTCATTACTCTTATTATTATCAATCTAACTCATATTATTAACCATATTATGCAGATATGATCGACAGAACGACAATTACTATACTTATTACACTCACTATTATCAATCTAACTCATATCATTAACCATATTATGCAGCTATGATCGATAGCACGACAATTACTATACTTATTACTCTTATTATTATCAGCCTAACTCATTTTATTACCCATACTATGCTTATATGATCGATAGAACGACAATTACTATACTCATTACTCTTATTATTATCAATCTAACTCATATTATTAGCCATATTATGCTTATATGATCGATAGATCGACAATTACTATACTTATTACTCTTATTATTATCAACCTAACTCATATTATTAGCCATATTATGCTTATATGATCGACAGAACGACAATTACTATACTTATTACACTCACTATTATCAATCTAACTCATATCATTAACCATATTATGCAGCTATGATCGATAGCACGACAATTACTATACTTATTACTCTTATTATTATCAGCCTAACTCATATTATTAGCCATATTAGGCTTATATGATCGATAGAACGACAATTACTATACTCATTACTCTTATTATTATCAATCTAGCTCATATTATTAACCATATTATGCAAATATGATCGATAGAACGACAATTACTATAGTTATTGCTCTTATTATTATCAGCCTAACTCATATTATTAGCCATATTAGGCTTATATGATCGATAGAACGACAATTACTATACTCATTACTCTTATTATTATCAATCTAACTCATATTATTAACCATATTATGCAGATATGATCGATAGCACGACAATTACTATACTTATTACTCTTATTATTGTCAGCCTAACTAATATTATTAGCCATATTAGGCTTATATGATCGAGAGAACGACAATTACTACACTTATTACACTCACTGTTATCATTCTAACTCATATTATTAACCATATTACGCAAATATGATCGATAGAACGACAAGTACTATACTTATTACTCTTATTAATATCAGCCTAACTCATATTATTAGCCATATTATGCTTATATGATCGATAGAACGACAATTACTATACTTATTACTCTTATTATTATCAACCTAACTCATATTATTAGCCATATTATGCTTATATGATCGACAGAACGACAATTACTATACTTATTACACTCACTGTTATCAATCCAGCTCATATTATTAACCATATTATGCAAATATGATTGATAGAACGACAATTACTATACTCATTACTCTTTTTATTATCAATCTAACTCAAATTATTAACCATATTATGCTAATATGATCGATAGAACGACAACTACTATACTTATTACTCTCACTATTATCAATCTAACCCATATTATTAACCATATTATGCAGATATGATCGACAGCACGACATTTACTATACTCATTTCTCTTATTATTATCGATCTAAATCATATTATTAACCATGTTATACAGATATGATCGATAGAACTACAATTAGTATACTCATTACGCTTATTATTATCAACCTAACTCATTTAATTAACCATATTATGCTAATATGATCGATAGAACGACAATTACTATACTTATTACACTCGCTATTATCAATCTAACTCATATTATTAACCATATTATGCAGATATGATCGATAGCACGACAATTACTATACTTATTACGCTTATTATTATCAGCCTAACTCATATTATTAGCCATATTAGGCTTATATGATCGATAGAACGACAATTACTATACTCATTACTCTTATTATTATCAATCTAACTCATATTATTAACCATATTATGCAGATATGATCGATAGCACGACAATTACTATACTTATTACTCTTATTATTATCAGCCTAACTCATTTTCTTACCCATACTATGCTTATATGATCGATAGAACGACAATTACTATACTCATTACTCTTATTATTATCAATCTAACTCATATTATTAGCCATATTATGCTTATATGATCGATAGAACGACAATTACTATACTTATTACTCTTATTATTATCAACCTAACTCATATTATTAGCCATATTATGCTTATATGATCGACAGAACGACAATTACTATACTTATTACACACACTATTATCAGTCTAACTCATATTATTAACCATAATATGCAGATATGATCGACAGAACAACAATTGCTATACTTATTATACTCACTGTTATCAATCTAACTCATATTATTATCCATATTATGCAAATATGATCGATAGCACGACAATTACTATACTTATTACTCTTATTATTATCAATCTAACTCATATTATTAACCATATTATGCAGATATGATCGACAGAACAACAATTGCTATACTTATTACTCTTATTATTATCAGCCTAACTCATATTATTAGTCATATTATGCTTATATGATCGATAGAACGACAATTACTATACTCATTACTCTTATTATTATCAATCTAACTCATATTATTAACCATATTATGCAGATATGATCGATAGAAGGACAATTACTATACTTATTGCTCTTATTATTATCAGCCTAACTCATGTTATGAGCCATATTATGCTTATATCATCGATAGAACGACAATTACTATACTCATTACTCTTATTATTATCAATCTAACTCATATTATTAACCATATTATGCTAATATGATCGATAGAACGACAATTACTATACTTATTACACTCACTATTATCAATTTAACTCATATTATTAACCATATTATGCAGGTATGATCGATAGCACGACATTTACTATACTTATTACTCTTATTATTATCAACCTAACTCATATTATTAGCCATATTATGCTTATATGATCGACAGAACGACAATTACTATACTCATTACTCTTAGTATTATCAATCTAACTCATATTATTAGCCATATTACGCTTATATTATCGATAGAACGACAATTACTATACTTATTACTCTTATTATTATCAATCTAACTCATATTATTAGCCATATTATGGTCAAATGATCGATAGAACGACAATTACTATACTTATTACTCTTATTATTATCAATCTAACTCGTATTATTAGCCATATTATGCTTAAATGATCGATAGAACGACAATTACTATACTCATTACTGTTATTATTATGAATCTGACTCATATTATTAGCCATATTGTGCTTATATGAGCGATAGAGCGACAATTACTATATTTATTGCACTCACTATTATCAATCTAACTCACATTATTAGCCATATTATGCTTATATGATCGATAGTACGACAATTACTATACTCATTACTCTAATTATTATCAATCTAACTCATATTATTAGCCATATTATGCTTAAATGACCGATAGAACGACAATTACTATACTTATTACTCTTATTATTATCAATCTAACTCATATTCTTAGCCATATTATGCAATTATGATCGATAGAACGACAATTACTATACTCATTACTCTTATTGTTATCAATCTAACTCATATTCTTAGCCATATTATGCTTATATTATCGATAGAACGACAATTACTATACTTATTACTGTTATTATTATCAATCTAACTCATATTATTAGCCATATTATGCTTAAATGATCGATAGAACGACAATTACTATACTTATTACTCTTATTATTATCAATCTAACTCATATTATTAACCATATTATGCAGATATGATCGATAGAACTACAATTACTATACTCATTACTCTTATTATTATCAATCTAACTCATATTATTAGCCATATTATGCTTAAATGATCGATAGAACTACAATTACTGTTCTCATTACTCTTATTATTAGCAATCTAACTCATATTATTAGCCATATTATGCTTATATGATCGATAGAACGATAATTACTATACTCACTACTCTTAGTATTATCAATCTAACTCACATTATTAGCCATATTATGCTTATATTATCGATAGAACGACAATAACTATACTTATTACTGTTATTATTATCAATCTAACTCATATTATTAGCCATATTATGCTTAAATGATCGATAGAACGACAATTACTATACTTATTACTCTTATTATTATCAATCTATCTCGTATTATTAGCCATATTATGCTTATATGATCGATAGAACGACAAATACTATACTTATTACTCTTATTATTATCAATCTAACTCATATTATTAACCATATTATGCAGATATGATCGATAGAACAACAATTACTATACTCATTACTCTTATTATTATCAATCTAACTCATATTATTAGCCATATTATGCTTAAATGATCGATAGAACTACAATTACTATTCTCATTACTCTTATTATTAGCAATCTAACTCATATTATTAGCCATATTATGCTTATATGATCGATAGAACGACAATTACTATACTCATTACTCTGATTATTATCAATCTAGCTCATATTATTAACCATATTATGCAAATATGATCGATAGAACGACAATTACTATAGTTATTGCTCTTATTATTATCAGCCTAACTCATATTATTAGCCATATTAGGCTTATATGATCGATAGAACGACAATTACTATACTCATTACTCTTATTATTATCAATCTAACTCATATTATTAACCATATTATGCAGATATGATCGATAGCACGACAATTACTATACTTATTACTCTTATTATTGTCAGCCTAACTAATATTATTAGCCATATTAGGCTTATATGATCGAGAGAACGACAATTACTACACTTATTACACTCACTGTTATCATTCTAACTCATATTATTAACCATATTACGCAAACATGATCGATAGAACGACAAGTAATATACTTATTACTCTTATTAATATCAGCCTAACTCATATTATTAGCCATATTATGCTTATATGATCGATAGTACGACAATTACTATAATTATTACTCTTATTATTATCAACCTAACTCATATTATTAGCCATATTATGCTTATATGATCGACAGAACGACAATTACTATACTCATTACTCTTAGTATTATCAATCTAACTCATATTATTAGCCATATTACGCTTATATTATCGATAGAACGACAATTACTATACTTATTACTCTTATTATTATCAATCTAACTCATATTATTAGCCATATTATGGTTAAATGATCGATAGAACGACAATTACTATACTTATTACTCTTATTATTATCAATCTAACTCGTATTATTAGCCATATTATGCTTAAATGATCGATAGAACGACAATTACTATACTCATTACTGTTATTATTATGAATCTGACTCATATTATTAGCCATATTATGCTTATATGATCGATAGACCTACAATTACTATACTCATTACTCTTATTATTATCAATCCAACTCATATTATTACCCGTATTATGCTGATATGATCGATAGAACGACATTCACTATACTTATTACACTCACTATTATCAATCTAACTCATATTATTAACCATATTAAGCAGATATGATCGGTAGAGCTACAATTACTATACTCATTACTCTTATTATTATCAATCTAACTCATATTATTAGCCATATTATGCTTATATGATCGATAGAACGACAATTACTATACTTATTACACTTATTATTATCAATCTAACTCATATTATTGGCCATATTATGCTTATATGATCGATAGAACGACAATTACTATACTTATTACTATTATTATTATCAATCTAACTCATATTATTAGCCATATTGTGCTTATATGAGCGATAGAGCGACAATTACTATATTTATTGCACTCACTATTATCAATCTAACTCACATTATTAGCCATATTATGCTTATATGATCGATAGTACGACAATTACTATACTCATTACTCTAATTATTATCAATCTAACTCATATTATTAGCCATATTATGCTTAAATGACCGATAGAACGACAATTACTATACTTATTACTCTTATTATTATCAATCTAACTCATATTCTTAGCCATATTATGCAATTATGATGGATAGAACGACAATTACTATACTCATTACTCTTATTGTTATCAATCTAACTCATATTATTAGCCATATTCTGCTTATATGATCGATAGAACGACAATTACTATACTTATTACTCTTATTATTATCATTCTAACTCATATTATTAACCATATTATGCAGATATGATCGATAGAACGACAATTACTATACTTATTACTGTTATTATTATCAATCTGACTCATATTATTAGCCATATTATGCTTAAATGACCGATAGAACGACAATTACTATACTTATTACTCTTATTATTATCAATCTAACTCATATTCTTAGCCATATTATGCTTATATGATCGATAGAATGACAAATACTATACTTATTACTCTTATTATTATCAATCTAACTCATATAATTAACCATATTATGCAGATATGATCGATAGAACTACAATTACTATACTCATTACTCTTATTATTATCAATCTAACTCATATTATTAGCCATATTATGCTTAAATGATCGATAGAACTACAATTACTATTCTCATTACTCTTATTATTAGCAATCTAACTCATATTATTAGCCATATTATGCTTATATGATCGATAGAACGATAATTACTATACTCACTACTCTTAGTATTATCAATCTAACTCATATTATTAGCCATATTATGCTTATATTATCGATAGAACGACAATTACTACACTTATTACTGTTATTATTATCAATCTAACTCATATTATTAGCCATATTATGCTTAAATGATCGATAGAACGACAATTACTATACTTATTACTCTTACTATTATCAATCTAACTCGTATTATTAGCCATATTATGCTTATATGATCGATAGAACGACAAATACTATACCTACTACTCTTATTATTATCAATCTACCTCATATTATTGGCCATATTATGCTTATATGATCGATAGAACGACAATTACTATACTCACTACTCTTAGTATTATCAATCTAACTCATATTATTAGCCATATTATGCTTTTAGGATCGATAGAACGAGAATTACTATACTCACTACTCTTAGTATTATCAATCTAACTCATATTATTAGCCATATTATGCTTATATGATCGATAGAACGACAATTACTATACTTATTACACTCACTATTATCAATCTAACTCATATTATTAACCATATTATGCAGATATGATCGATAGAACGACAATTACTATACTCATTACTCTTATTATTATCCATCTAACTCGTGCTATTAGCCATATAATGGTTATATGATCGATATAACGACAATTACTATACTTATTACTGTTATTATTATGAATCTAACTCATATTATTAACCATATTATGCAGATATGATCGATAGAACTACAATTACTATACTCATTACTCTTATTATTACCTATCTAACTCATATTATTAGCCATATTATGCTTACATGATCGATAGAATGAGAATTACTATACTCACTACTCTTAGTATTATCAATCTAACTCATATTATTAACCATATTATGCTTATATGATCGATAGAACGACAATTACTATACTTATTACTCTTATTATTATCAATCTAACTCGTATTATTAGACATATTATGCAAATATGATCGATAGAACGACAATTACTATACTTATTACTCTTATTATTATCAATCTAACTCATATTTTTAAACATATTATGCAGATATGATTGATAGAACTACAATTACTATACTTATTACTCTTATTATTATCAGCATAACTCATATTATTAGCCATATTAGGCTTATATGATCGAGAGAACGACAATTACTATACTTATTACACTCACTGTTATCAATCTAACATATATTATTAACCATATTACGCAAATATGATCGATAGAACGACAAGTACTATACTTATTACTCTTATTAATATCAGCCTAACTCATATTATTAGCCATGTTATGCTTATATGATCGATAGAACGACAATTACTATACTCATTACTCTTATTATTATCAATCTAACTCAAATTATTAACCATATTATGCTAATATGATCGATAGAACGACAACTACTATACTTATTACACTCACTACTATCAATCTAACCCATATTATTAACCATATTATGCAGATATGATCGACAGCACGACATTTACTATACTCATTTCTCTTATTATTATCGATCTAACTCATATTATTAACCATGTTATACAGATATGATCGATAGAACTACAATTAGTATACTCATTACTCTTATTATTATCAACCTAACTCATATTATTAACCATATTATGCTAATATGATCGATAGAACGACAATTACTATACTTATTACACTCGCTATTATCAATCTAACTCATATTATTAACCATATTATGCAGATATGATCGATAGAACGACAATTACTATATTTATTACTCTTATTATTATCAATCTAACTCATATTATTAGCTATATTATGCTTATATGATCGACAGAACGACAATTACTATACTTATTACACTCACTGTTATCAATCTAGCTCATATTATTAACCATATTATGCAAATATGATCGATAGAACGACAATTACTATAGTTACTGCTCTTATTGTTATCAGCCTAACTCATATTATTAGCCATGTTGTGCTTATATGATCGATAGAACGACAATTACTATACTCATTACTCTTATTATTATCAATCTAACTCATATTATTAACCATATTATGCAAATATGATCGATAGAACGACAATTACTATACTTATTACTCTTATTAATATCAGCCTAACTCATATTATTAGCCATATTATGCTTATATGATCGATAGAACGACAATTACTATACTCATTGCTCTTATTATTATCAATCTAACTCATATTATCAACCATATTATGCAGATATGATGGATAGAACGACAATTACTATACTCATTACTCTTAGTATTATCAATCTAACTCATATTATTAGCCATATTACGCTTATATTATCGATAGAACGACAATTACTATACTTATTACTCTTATTATTATCAATCTAACTCATATTATTAGCCATATTATGGTTAAATGATCGATAGACCTACAATTACTATACTCATTACTCTTATTATTATCAATCCAACTCATATTATTACCCGTATTATGCTGATATGATCGATAGAACGACATTCACTATACTTATTACACTCACTATTATCAATCTAACTCATATTATTAACCATATTAAGCAGATATGATCGGTAGAGCTACAATTACTATACTCATTACTCTTATTATTATCAATCTAACTCATATTATTAGCCATATTATGCTTATATGATCGATAGAACGACAATTACTATACTTATTACTCTTATTATTATCAATCTAACTCATATTATTAGCCATATTGTGCTTATATGAGCGATAGAGCGACAATTACTATATTTATTGCACTCACTATTATCAATCTAACTCACATTATTAGCCATATTATGCTTATATGATCGATAGTACGACAATTACTATACTCATTACTCTAATTATTATCAATCTAACTCATATTATTAGCCATATTATGCTTAAATGACCGATAGAACGACAATTACTATACTTATTACTCTTATTATTATCAATCTAACTCATATTCTTAGCCATATTATGCAATTATGATCGATAGTACGACAATTACTATACTCATTACTCTAATTATTATCAATCTAACTCATATTATTAGCCATATTATGCTTAAATGACCGATAGAACGACAATTACTATACTTATTACTCTTATTATTATCAATCTAACTCATATTCTTAGCCATATTATGCAATTATGATCGATAGAACGACAATTACTATACTCATTACTCTTATTGTTATCAATCTAACTCATATTATTAGCCATATTCTGCTTATATGATCGATAGAACGACAATTACTATACTTATTACTCTTATTATTATCAATCTAACTCATATTATTAACCATATTATGCAGATATGATCGATAGAACTACAATTACTATACTCATTACTCTTATTATTATCAATCTAACTCATATTATTAGCCATATTATGCTTAAATGATCGATAGAACTACAATTACTATTCTCATTACTCTTATTATTAGCAATCTAACTCATATTATTAGCCATATTATGCTTATATGATCGATAGAACGATAATTACTATACTCACTACTCTTAGTATTATCAATCTAACTCACATTATTAGCCATATTATGCTTATATTATCGATAGAACGACAATAACTATACTTATTACTGTTATTATTATCAATCTAACTCATATTATTAGCCATATTATGCTTAAATGATCGATAGAACGACAATTACTATACTTATTACTCTTATTATTATCAATCTATCTCGTATTATTAGCCATATTATGCTTATATGATCGATAGAACGACAAATACTATACTTATTACTCTTATTATTATCAATCTAACTCATATTATTAACCATATTATGCAGATATGATCGATAGAACAACAATTACTATACTCATTACTCTTATTATTATCAATCTAACTCATATTATTAGCCATATTATGCTTAAATGATCGATAGAACTACAATTACTATTCTCATTACTCTTATTATTAGCAATCTAACTCATATTATTAGCCATATTATGCTTATATGATCGATAGAACGACAATTACTATACTCATTACTCTGATTATTATCAATCTAGCTCATATTATTAACCATATTATGCAAATATGATCGATAGAACGACAATTACTATAGTTATTGCTCTTATTATTATCAGCCTAACTCATATTATTAGCCATATTAGGCTTATATGATCGATAGAACGAGAATTACTATACTCATTACTCTTATTATTATCAATCTAACTCATATTATTAACCATATTATGCAGATATGATCGATAGCACGACAATTACTATACTTATTACTCTTATTATTGTCAGCCTAACTAATATTATTAGCCATATTAGGCTTATATGATCGAGAGAACGACAATTACTACACTTATTACACTCACTGTTATCATTCTAACTCATATTATTAACCATATTACGCAAATATGATCGATAGAACGACAAGTAATATACTTATTACTCTTATTAATATCAGCCTAACTCATATTATTAGCCATATTATGCTTATATGATCGATAGTACGACAATTACTATAATTATTACTCTTATTATTATCAACCTAACTCATATTATTAGCCATATTATGCTTATATGATCGACAGAACGACAATTACTATACTCATTACTCTTAGTATTATCAATCTAACTCATATTATTAGCCATATTACGCTTATATTATCGATAGAACGACAATTACTATACTTATTACTCTTATTATTATCAATCTAACTCATATTATTAGCCATATTATGGTTAAATGATCGATAGAACGACAATTACTATACTTATTACTCTTATTATTATCAATCTAACTCGTATTATTAGCCATATTATGCTTAAATGATCGATAGAACGACAATTACTATACTCATTACTGTTATTATTATGAATCTGACTCATATTATTAGCCATATTATGCTTATATGATCGATAGACCTACAATTACTATACTCATTACTCTTATTATTATCAATCCAACTCATATTATTACCCGTATTATGCTGATATGATCGATAGAACGACATTCACTATACTTATTACACTCACTATTATCAATCTAACTCATATTATTAACCATATTAAGCAGATATGATCGGTAGAGCTACAATGACTATACTCATTACTCTTATTATTATCAATCTAACTCATATTATTAGCCATATTATGCTTATATGATCGATAGAACGACAATTACTATACTTATTACACTTATTATTATCAATCTAACTCATATTATTGGCCATATTATGCTTATATGATCGATAGAACGACAATTACTATACTTATTACTCTTATTATTATCAATCTAACTCATATTATTAGCCATATTGTGCTTATATGAGCGATAGAGCGACAATTACTATATTTATTGCACTCACTATTATCAATCTAACTCACATTATTAGCCATATTATGCTTATATGATCGATAGTACGACAATTACTATACTCATTACTCTAATTATTATCAATCTAACTCATATTATTAGCCATATTATGCTTAAATGACCGATAGAACGACAATTACTATACTTATTACTCTTATTATTATCAATCTAACTCATATTCTTAGCCATATTATGCAATTATGATCGATAGAACGACAATTACTATACTCATTACTCTTATTGTTATCAATCTAACTCATATTATTAGCCATATTCTGCTTATATGATCGATAGAACGACAATTACTATACTTATTACTCTTATTATTATCATTCTAACTCATATTATTAACCA